>NC_060172.1:4169535-4187544 GCF_021292245.1 Micropterus dolomieu | reverse complement strand
CTCTGTTTGTTCACTTGTCTGTTTTCACCTGTCTGTTTGTTCACTTGTCTGTGTGTTCACTTGTCTGTTCACCTGTCTGTCTGTTCACTTGTCTGTCTGTTTACCTGTCTGTGTTCACCTGTCTGTGTGTTCAACTGTTTGTGTGTTCACCTGTTGGTGTTCACCTGTCGGTGTTCACCTGTCTGTGTGTTCACTTGTCTGTGTTCACCTGTCTGTATTCACCTGTCTGTGTGTTCACCTGTCTGTGTGTTCACTTGTCTGTGTGTTCACCTGTCTGTGTACTCACCCGTCTGTGTGTTCACTTGTCTGTATTCACCTGTCTGTGTATTCACTTGTCTGTGTTCACCTGTCTGTGTGTTCACTTGTCTGTTCACCTGTCTGTCTGTTCACTTGTCTGTCTGTTTACCTGTCTGTGTTCACCTGTCTGTGTGTTCAACTGTTTGTGTGTTCACCTGTTGGTGTTCACCTGTCGGTGTTCACCTGTCTGTGTGTTCACTTGTCTGTGTTCACCTGTCTGTATTCACCTGTCTGTGTGTTCACCTGTCTGTGTGTTCACTTGTCTGTGTGTTCACCTGTCTGTGTACTCACCCGTCTGTGTGTTCACTTGTCTGTATTCACCTGTCTGTGTATTCACTTGTCTGTGTTCACCTGTCTGTGTGTTCACTTGTCTGTTCACCTGTCTGTCTGTTCACTTGTCTGTCTGTTTACCTGTCTGTGTTCACCTGTCTGTGTGTTCAACTGTTTGTGTGTTCACCTGTTGGTGTTCACCTGTCGGTGTTCACCTGTCTGTGTGTTCACTTGTCTGTGTTCACCTGTCTGTATTCACCTGTCTGTGTGTTCACCTGTCTGTGTGTTCACTTGTCTGTGTGTTCACCTGTCTGTGTACTCACCCGTCTGTGTGTTCACTTGTCTGTATTCACCTGTCTGTGTATTCACTTGTCTGTGTTCACCTGTGTGTGTGTTCACCTGTCTGTGTGTTTGTACTCACCCAGTACTGTCACTGTGATGTTTTTCAACACAGTTTGTTCCTGCACCTTCTCCTTCACTGTGCACACATACACACCTACAGGAAACACACACACATCGTTATAATTACCTAAAAACAACTAAATCCCCAACAAGAACAGCTAATTCATCGTTACCATAGCAAATAATAAATGTCACTGATTACTTTTTTTTACCAGGTGAGTCACCATTAAGAACAATAATCTTAAAAAACTATTTGGGATTTAGTTTCCTCAGGGCTGTCTGTCAGGCAGCAGCAGACAGTGACCTACCAGAATCTTCCACCGTTGCCGCTGAGATGTTGACGAAGGAGCGGATGCGGTGGGGCAGGAAGTCTGTCACAGGTTCGATTTCCTGAAACAACACAAGAAAAAAAACTTTGAACATTTTAATTCAAATAAATCAGCAAAGTTTGATGACGTCACTGTTCAGACAGACAGGCAGGTGGAGAGAGATACAGCTACCTGTCTGCGGGGGAAGTCCCAGGAGAAGTAGACCACATCAGTGTCTTTGACAGTGCAGTTTACAGTGAGAACCTCCCCCTGCTTCAACACACTGCTGGACACCTCCAGGTCCACCTCCATGACCTTAGGGACTGAGAAACAGGTGAGAGGGAGACAGGTGAGAGAGACAGACAAGTCAGAGGAAGACAGACAGGTATGTGCTGTACTCTGTATGATTGTGTGTGTGACAAACTTGGTTTGATCTCCTCACCTACGATGCTGAAGACATAGTACACCTGAGACTCTCTCTCCTCGTCTCCGCGGGAGGCCAAGCACACATACGAAGTGTCGTTCAGACGCCCGGTGAAGCCTCGGCCCGGTTCGTACGTCATCCTAGTAACCGGCGTCCTGCCGGGACGTTCGTATAGCGAGACGTTGAGCCGTGGGTCGGACACTACACAGGGGATAGTATCTTCTTCAGCATCCTTCATCACCACACCTCGACCCAACGGGATGAACCATTCCTCAGGACCTGAGGGGCGACAGGTAGGATGGAAACATCAGGACAGTGGTCTCACAGGTAGGACGGACATGACCACTGAATGACGAATATCTCGGTCACCTTGACCAGGTATGAAGATGTCAATCTCTCTGCTCTGAGAGGACGATGCCTCTTCACAGGTGTATCTCCCAGAATTCCTCCAGGTGGCATTATAGAGCTGCAGGATGCTACTGGACCCCTGATTCTCCACAATGACCCCGTCCACCTGAGAGTCCAGAGGTAACTGCCATGTCACCTGACTCCAGCCCGAACACACCTGCAGAGACAGACAGCTACCTGACTCTAGACTGAACACACCTGCAGAGACAGACAGGTACCTGACTCTAGACTGAACACACCGGCAGAGAAAGACAGCTACCTGACTCTAGACTGAACACACCTGCAGACAGACAGGTACCTGACTCCTGCCCGAACACGCCTGCAGAGACAGACAGGTACCTGACTCTAGACTGAACACACCTGCAGAGAAAGACAGGCACCTGACTCTAGACTGAACACACCTGCAGAGAAAGACAGGCACCTGACTCTAGACTGAGCACACCTGCAGACAGACAGCTACCTGACTCTAGACTGAAGACACCTGCAGAGACACAGCTACCTGACTCCAGCCCGAACAAACCTGCAGAGACAGACAGCTACCTGACTCAAGACTGAACACACCTGCAGACAGACAGCTACCTGACTCCAGCCCGAACATACCTGCAGAGAAAGACAGGTACCTGACTCTAGACTGAACACACCTGCAGAGAAAGACAGGTACCTGACTCTAGACGGAACACACCTGCAGAGACACACAGCTACCTGACTCTAGACGGAACACACCTGCAGAGACAGACAGCTACCTGACTCTAGACTGAACACACCTGCAGAGACAGACAGGTACCTGACTCTAGACTGAACACACCTGCAGAGACACACAGCTACCTGACTCTAGACTGAACACACCTGCAGACAGACAGACACCTGACTCCAGCCCGAACACACCTGCAGAGACAGACAGGTACCTGACTCTAGACTGAACACACCTGCAGAGACAGACAGGTACCTGACTCTAGACTGAACACACCTGCAGAGAAAGACAGGCACCTGACTCTAGACTGAACACACCTGCAGACAGACAGCTACCTGACTCTAGACGGAACACACCTGCAGAGACAGACAGGTACCTGACTCTAGACTGAGCACACCTGCAGACAGACAGCTACCTGACTCTAGACTGAGCACACCTGCAGAGACAGACAGGTAACTGAACAGACTGTTTACTGACCACAGTGAAGTTGGAGTTTGAGTTGATCAGAACTTCAGAGGATGAAGGCTGCAGTTCCAGACTGATGACCCCTTCAGGAGGAACCAGTAACACACCTGCGGACAGGCAGACAGGTATCAGTCCACCTGTAAAGTCTGATGGATGTTTTAATGTTGTTACCCACCCAGGAGGAAGTGCAGCATGTTCAGACTTCCTGTTCGTCCTTTGATGGACGCCATTATGGCTGCAGATCCTGACCAACAACAAGATAGAGAGGAGAAATTTCATTTTAACGGTTGGTCCTTCCTCTGTGATGCTGCTACATGCCAGTTTATGATTATAGAGTGAAAGGCTAAAGCTAAAGCTAGCTAGATCATCATGCTGTAACCATGGAAACAGAGATCAGCTGCACTTTTATAAAAGTGCAGAGTACAGAGCGCTATGTAAATATTAATTCCTTCCTTCATTTCATATCATGCACAAACCCGGCACATTGCACATATATGTTGTTAATTGTTAATCCTTGTTATTCTATGTTTTTATATATTGTCAATTTATATATTTACGTACACAATACTCTCTTCCGTTGCAATATGTCTGCACAACACAAACCCATAATAATGCACATGAAAATATCTGCCATATTGTTCTTTCTCTGCCAATAGTTGTATATTTTTTTTCTATTCTTTTATTATTCTTATATCTCTTGCATCTGTTATTTGTTATTTACTGTATATTCGTCTCCGTGTAGCTCCTTATCACCAAAGCAAATTCCTTGTATGTGTAAAACACTGTCAAACACTTGGCAATAAAGCTCTTTCTGATTCTGAACATCTGCTGTAGGCCTGTCTTACATCACCTGTCAGTATCTAAGCTGATGTGTGTTATGGTTAATGGGTTGTTGTGTTACCGAAAGCTGATGTGTGTTAGTGACGTACTGAAGCTCTGAGGACAGAAGAAAGATTCAAAGCTGAAGCTTTAACTCTGAAACTCTCAGACATCTGTTAAATCATTTGAGCGCTGATGATTCAAACAGGCCTGAACACATTCCTCTGTGTGTTTTTACAGGGCAATTTTTTTTTCTTCTTCTCCCAGAGAAAAAGAAGACTGCTGAGTCCAGTCGTCCAATCAAAGCGTATCCCCAAGGATCTCAGCCAATCAGAGGTCTCATTGATCCTGCGTGAGGGAGGAATGTGAGTCGACCACCGAAGAAGAAAATAAACAGCAAAGTATTTCCTGTGGGCAGCAGAGGGGAAACTTTCCAGTTTAAATTCAGTTCATCACCCAGCTTTCAGCCAATCACAGCTCTGCAGCCATCTCAGGTTCTGTGGAAGCTGCACTTCAGTTCCTGGACTCGGATTGGACTGGTCTGAGATGTGTCAGTTTGAGGGGGCGGGAGTGTTAGCCTCCACTAAAAGAGGAGGCACTCTAAAGTTGTGTTATCTACATGTCTGTTTTTAGCTTGCTAATGTTAGCAACATGTGTGCTAGTTGGAGCATGTTTTAATAGTTCAGTTACTGAGGCTAATGCTAAGCTAGCTTCTGGATGTAGGTACAACAGCACACTGAGAGTCTAATCAGTGTTTCTTCACCTTCAATTGGTGATAGGTGATAAATGTCCACAATTGAACATGTGTTTATCTGCAGAGTGATGAGGTCACACAGGATCTGAGCTCTGATTGGCTGCTATGAGCCAAACACAAACAGGAACATCACAGTCTCTAATTTCTGGATATAAGAGAAGAACTGTACTCAGTGGTCAGTGTTTGTTTACCTGCATGTGTTTACCTGTGTGTGTGTGTGTGTGTGTGTGTGTGTGGACCAACCAGATGAAGCTTTTTCCATCAAATCCTCAAAACAGCTGGTTCTTTGATAAAAAGTCAAAGCTACAAGAAGCTTTTTGGACAAAATACGACTCCCGGGATGCATTTCACCAACAAGCAGCCAGTTTCTGTCCAACTTCCCTACACTGTCCTGTATGTAAAAAATACATGTATGTGTACTTGTTTACAAACTATTTTGAAAAGCCAGTAAAATGAGCTTTTTCTCAATAACATAAAAATAAAAACAATTTCTCCTGTTGGTCTGTCGCTGCATCAGTTCAAACACAGGAAACCCAAACGTACGAACAGAGACCAAACACATCCAGCATCCGTTAGCTTAGCCGCTGCACAAGACTAGGTAAGTAAGTAAGTTAGGTTTATTTGTATTGCACTTTTTATAGATAAAAATTACAAAGTGCTTCACAACATACACTGCAATAAAGTGAGGTAAAAGACATAAACATAGAAACACGTAGGAAAAACATAAATCAGACAGATACAAAACCCTCTAACAAAGTAAAAGCCTGTTTCCACAAGAATCAACAGAATTTAAACCACGTCAAAAGGGAGGTAAGAATCGCTGGAAACCCAGAGTCACGGACAGTCAGTGGATAGCCAGATTCTATAATGTAACTCTAGATGGTCGCAGTAAAGTTTGTTCTTCAAGTCGACTGAAGCAGAATATCATACACGATGTGAAAGAGAACGTGTTGTAATGGTAATTCTAAATATTCTAATAATCAGTTAACCCCCCTGTCTGCAGGATGTCCCGTGTTTCTATGACTCAGTGATTTATATTTGTTTTCCTCTCCTATGGCAACAAATTCTCACTCCCAACTCGTCACATTTGGACGCCTGGTCAAGACCGCTTGGCATCGCTTTTTAACGCCCTTTAGCAAGGTTTTTTGACGTGTAGGGCCGACGCGGTGGAATTAGCAAGAATAAATATGCCATGTCTTGTTAGACTAGTTAACCTTGTGAAACAATTTGGGTAGCTTTAGGCACAAAAACCACTTGGTCAAGTTTAGCAGCACATAAGAGGAAGAGTTGCATTGTGGGTAATGTAGGCGCCAGGTTTTGACAAGGAAGAAGAATGTGTGTAGTGAAAAAAAGAGGATCCTTCATGTTTGACAGTTATTAAACCAACAGCTGATCAGCAGGTGTCTCACCTGTCTGTCACGCCTCCATGCTGAAGGTTGTTTTCTGTCTCCTGGTTGGTTCAGATCAGATGACTGAAATGACCTCTGACCTTTAGAAACTGACAGAAACAGTTAATATGAGATCTAATGTGCTGACGATTTTACAGGCAGCATCATTATGGCGGCAGGACTCAGGAGGCCGGGCGGCGTCTATAATCAGCAGCTATCTGCTGATGTTTGTTTGATTTTGGTATGTTCTGTTTGGTTCCTGTCTGTCTTCTCATTCTCCGTCCTTGTTTATCTTTAGTTCTGTCAGGTATGCATTAGTTTATCTTGTTAACGCATTTAACAAGATAAAATAATGCATACCTCGTGTGTTTCAGTATGCTTCACTTTCTGTTTTATTTTGTAGTGTTCTGCCTCTTGTGTCTTGTGTAGCTTTGCTTTCTGTTATTGCTGATCGTCCCTGATTGTGTCCACCTGTGTCTCTTCCTGTTGGTTTGTAGGTCTGCATGTCTTCTCTGTCTTTGTCAGTGTATGTTGTCGAGTGTCTTGCCCTGTTTTAAAAAACTCTGTCGTGTTATTGGATGTTTCTGTCTCGTGGATTTATCTTTGGAGTATCGTTCTCTTTGGATTTCTGTGTGTTCTCTTCCTTGGTTTGCTGTTCCCTGGATGGCATGCTGCAGAGTTTTTGTAAGTTTATCATTTGATTTATTAAACATAAACAGTTTTTCCTTGCCTCTGTCACCTAGTGCTGCTCATGTCGGGATCTATTCTCTCTGTACATACTAAAACACAAAGAGTGCAGAGAGATAACGGTTGTTATGAACTGTAGATCTGCTCTGCCTGAAGCTTCCCTGTTTCTGAGCTCGTGCTCTGAGTGGTGGACAGACCAGAGCAGTCCTTTTACTTTAGTACAGTGAATATCCACATACAGTAAGCTTTAACGTCTCAGCTTTCTAAAACGTGATCAGAAAGACTAAAACAAAATTCTGATTACATTTAAATCTCTGTTTGCTGATCAGTTTATTCATTAAAGGACAGAGCTGTAGAATCAGAAACACATTCATGCATCAGGAATAGGAATCAGTCAGTACTTTTACTTCCAGTACCTTTTCACTGGTAATAGTTTCACTGAAATAGCCTTCTGAATCCAGTGGAGTATTTGTACATGCTGTGGTAGCTATGCTGCAGTATTTGATGGGGCGACAGAAAGTCTCATAAACAAGCCGAGTCAGAGGATGCTGGTCGACACGGAGACCAAGTTAAAGACTGAGAAAGAGACATTTAGTTTGTTCAAACCTTCTGATGCAGCTCTTCTTCTTCTTCTTCTTCTTCTTTTGCCTCGTCCTCCTCCTCTTCTTCTTCTCCTCTTCAGTCTCAGCTCATTCCAGACGGACGACGAGTGGAAACCAACAGCCTGACTCACAGTGGGGGGGGGGGCACCGTCTGTTTTCAATCTGCCTCTCTGTCCTTCGCCCTCCCTCTCTCTCTCTGACAGGAAGTGAACCGAGTCCAACACACACTAAAACACACACACACACACACACTGAAGGGACTTTTTGGATGCAGAGTGTGTTTCTGTGTGTGTGTTTTGCAGTGAATGTAATTAAATAAAGTAGAGAGAGAGAGAAAGAGATTTGTATCTGCTAACAGGTTGATTCATTGATCAGAAGTAAATCATCAGGATCAATAAAGCAGCTTCAGTCTGCAGCTCAGAGTCGTTTCTTGATGATTTCACACACTTCACTAATAAAGTTTGGATGTTTTGGATTTTGGACATATTCCTCTGCTGGTAAAGAAGAACTCAGAAGGCCTGAGTAGTGTTGTTGTCAAGACCTTTTCAAACCGAGACCAAGTCAAGACCAAGACCAGAGTTTATCAAGACCGAGACCAAGACTTTTAGGGGCTGAGACCCAGTCAAGACCGAGACCAGTTCCCCACATTACATGACACACAATAAAATGTGGAATGAGATCACAGGTGCTTCTCAAATTGATCTGAAAGACCCACAATCCCATTAAAACACCCACATACAAACACTTAGAGCTCAAATCAATGTAAGCAATAAGTTTTATATCCAAAGTTAGGATGTTCACAAATAAACCAGACAATGCAAATGCAACTTATTGATATTCCCAAAGTTATGGTCTTGACTGGTCTTGAAATAAAATCCCACGTCCTCAATGTCCGAGACAGAGACAAGACTGAGTACAAATGCGGCTGAGTCCGAGACAAGACCAAGTGACCATCAAAAAGTGGTCTCAAGACTGGTTTCGAGACCAAGACTGGTCTCGAGTACTACAACACTAGGTCTGAGTTCTTCTTACTTAAGTAAAAGTAGCAAAATCACAGTGTAGAAATACCTTTTATTTAAGTAAAAGTTCATTTGGATAAGCATCAAAATATACACAAAATACCAAATGTAAGTAAGTATTCTTTATGCAGAATTACAGATTTATATTATATCACTGGATATAAGGTACAACATAGTTTATTTAAGAATAAAAGAAAGTTCGTAGTTACTTCATAAAACAGATAAAATGTGGTAACATAGAAGATAAAGGTATATACATATATACAGACACATATTCACTCAGAACATTCTGTAGGGCATTTTTTGAATCTTCGTCTGGGAGAATGTAAACCACAGAAACCAGACGATAATGTCAAAGTTTCATCTTCACATTAAACAGTCTGACATTTGAGTCCATCTGACTGAGTTTGAGCACCAACAATCATCGATGGCGTCCACCTCCTCTCATCTTAATCTGACGGAACACGGCCCGCCCGCCAATTGCTTGATCGATGGATGTCGATGGACCACATCCTCTGTAAAGATGTGGGCTCAACAGTCTCTGGTTTCAGTTGCTTGGCCAACATGAGTCATATTTTGTCCAGACCAGACCTTTAGGAGCAGCCTTTAGTCTAAGTTTAATATTACTGCTGCATTAATGTGTGTTTAATTTTTACTGCTGTAGGGTTGTGCTAATTTTTACTGTTTCATATCCTTTTGGGTAGTTTTATCTAGATCCACTGCTACGCTGATGACACACAACTGTACATGAAATCAGACACACACACATCTGCAGATTCACCAACATCATCATTGTCTTCATCACGCACTGCCTGTCTGGAGGAGATAAAGCTGGATGAAAGTTGAACAGCTCCAAAACTGAGGAAATTCTTGTTGACACATCTTGCTGTCATCTTCCATAGCCTGTATTACTATCTGTGGTCATGACTTTCCCCTGAATGATCTGCTTCTTCCATATCAGATATATTTCAAAGCTCCGTTCCACACTGACCTTAGCTGATGCTGAAACACTGCTATATGTCTTTGTCTCCTGCAGACTGGATTACTGTAACACACTTCTCATCTGGTTCCCTAACAAGAGTCTGCAGAGACTGCAGTATGTTCAGAACAGCTGATGGCGGATCCTGATGAGAGTGCAACCACATCACACCTATTCTCCATTCCCTTCACTGGCATGATTGAATACAAGGTCTCCCTTCTCACCCACCAGTGCATCTACCCCCCCGAAATAACTACTCACCCCTCTAACTACAACATGATCCCTCTGCTCAACAAATTCAATATCTATCAGCTGCATTTTGAACAAGCTGCAAGTATGATAATGATGAGTGACAGATTCTGTTTGTCAAATTTCAATGCCAAATTAAAGATAACACCTACATTTTTAGCAAAGAGATGCATATTTGTGGACAAGGGCTCAGATTTTTTAATAATTCCTCAATTGAGTTGGGGGATGCCAAATAATATTACTTCTGTCTTCTTCCATCCAACACTTAACATCATTCAGGCAGTTAAAAATGGGATGCAAAGACTCTGAATTGCCTGGTTGCAGAATAACTGAGTCTGTACTTGGTAAGAAGCTGCCTCTGCTTGATATCTCTGACAGCAGGGAGATATTCAGCCGTTTCAAAATCTCTATTTAGGGCCAGATCACAATCTAGTTTGTGTCGGGGGGGTTTGTCTCTTCCTCCTAATGTTCCAAATAAGTATCTTTGCTTTGAGTCATCACTTTTTTTACTCTCACTTTGGTTTGCTCTGTTTCCTCTCCTCTGTGCGAGGAGGTGGACCAGGTGGTGCCTGGTCCGGTTGATTGGGTTGGTGGATTGTGGTCTGCTGTTCTTTAATCCAATAACCCCGTCTTCCATTTCCAATTTTAGAGGTAACACCTGTTTCAGCAATAAAGCCGGAAAAACAAAAGTGTAATGAAGTTTAAAGGGCTGCTGCTTCTACACAAGCTGCCGGTTGCCATAGAAAATGGACACATTAATGTGTAAGCTGGTACAAGTGGAGCTGCCTTACTGATGGGTAGTTTAATCTATAATAATACATCATAATTTATTATGTGATTATATTTTGTAATAATTTTAATCGGCAAAGTAACCAGAGCTTTCAGATAAATGTAGTGAAGTAAACAGTATAATATTTGTAAACAGCATACTATTTGTAAACAGTATAATATTTGTAAACAGCATAGTATTTGTAAACAGTATAATATTTGTAAACAGTATAATATTTGTGAACAGTATAATATTTGTAAACAGTACAATATTGTAAACAGTTTAATATTTGTAAATAGTGTAAAATTGTAAACAGTGTAATATTGGTAAATAGTGTAAAATTGTAAACAGTATAATATTTGTAAACAGTATAATATTTGTAAAAAGTATATTATTGTAAACAGTATAATATTTGTAAAAACTATAATATTTGTGAACAGTATAATAGCCTCCAGAATGTAGTGTAGTAAAAGTATAAAGTAACATTAAAGTATTACCAAGCAGTTTTTAAACCAGACCAACAGCGAAAAGATTGGCTGTTTCTACATAGTTATAATAAATGGCCGTGTACCCGGGTTACATTTACATTTATTCATTTAGCTGACGTTTTTTACCAAAGCAACTTAGAGCTGCTGTATGTGTCAGAGGTTAAGTGTCTTGCTCAGGGACACATTGGTATCTCTCTGTTAGATTCCATCGGCTTCTCTCAGAGTGTTCATGAACCGACTCACTGTTTTAACCACACCCTCGACCTTGTTTTGGTGTATGGTATTGAAATTGAACATTTAGTGGTGTTCCCACAGAATCCCTCTTTGTCCGACCACTGTTTGATAACTTTTGAGTTTGTATTGCTGAACTACTCGCCATTGGGCAAAAGTTTCTATACAAGATGTCTGTCTGATAGTGCTGTAGCTAAATTTAAGGATGCGATTCCATCAGCTCTAAATTCATTATCTAGTCACAAAGTAACAGAGGACTCCTATGCTAATTTCAGTCCCTCCCAAATCGATCATCTTGTTGATAGTGCTGCAGGCTCGCTGCGAATGACACTCGACTCTGTAGCCCCTCTAAAAAAGAAAATACTAAAACAAAGACGGTTAGCTCCATGGTATAATACTGAAACTCGCAAATTAAAGCAAATATCGCGGAAACTTGAGAGGAATTGGCGTTCCACCAAACTGGAAAATTCTCGTTTAATTTGGCAAGATAGTCTTAAAACTTATAGGAAGGCCCTCCGTAATGGGTCTCTGGTCTGCTCTAAGGTCCTGGAGAAAGCAGTTGCTAAACAGCTGTGTGACTTTCTACAGAGCAATTGTTTATTTGAGGATTTTCAGTCAGGATTTAGAGCTCATCATAGCACAGAGACAGCACTGATGAAAATTACTAACGACCTCCTTATTGCATCAGACAAAGGACTTGTCTCTGTACTGGTTTTATTAGATCTTAGTGCTGCATTTGATACCATTGACCATCAGATCCTATTGCAGAGACTAGAACATTTCATTGGCATAAAAGGAACCGCTCTAAGCTGGTTTAAGTCCTATTTATCAGATCGACTTCAGTTGGTACATGTTAACGATGAGTCCTCCATGCACGCCAAAGTTACTCATGGAGTTCCACAAGGATCTGTCCTCGGACCAATCCTCTTCACTTTATATATGCTTCCTTTAGGCAATATTATCAGGAAATATTCCATAAACTTTCATTGTTATGCAGATGATACTCAGTTATATCTATCGATCAAACCAGATGAAACTCATCAGTTAGCTAAGCTTCAAATGTGCCTTCAGGATGTTAAAATCTGGATGACCTGTAATTTTCTAAACTCAGATAAAACTGAAGTTATTGTTCTGGGGCCCAAGCACCTCCGTGACGCATTATCTAAAGATATAGTTTCCCTTGATGGCATAGCCCTGGCCTCCAGCACCACTGTGAGGAATCTTGGAGTTATCTTTGATCAGGACATGTCGTTTAAGTCTCACATTAAGCAAATTTCAGACTTGCAGACACCATCTCCACATTTAAGAGTAGGCTTAAGACTTTCCTCTTTGATATAGCTTATAGTTAGGGCTGGCTCAGGTGAGTCCTGAACCATCCCTTAGTTATGCTGCTATAGGCCTAGACTGCTGGGGGATTTCCTATGATGCACTGAGTTCCTCTCTCCTCTACTTTCTCTCCCTCTGTATGCAACCTCATCCCATTATTGCATGTTACTAACACAACTTCTCCCCTTTCTGGATCTGTGGCTGCGGGTCACCTGCTGCCCCCGTGTTCCTGGTCGACACCCTCTGCTACAACAGCTATTGTTGCTGGTCCTATTGTTGTTATTGTTATTATAATCATTAACATTACGATTGTTATCATTAACACTACTATAAATATCTGTACCATTTTTCATGTAGTCTATAGCAACATCACCTTTACTGTCTGTACCTCTGTGTGTGTATATTGTGTAGGCTGCCTCCCTCCCCTCTCTCTCCTTCCATCCCTCTCTTATTCTCTCTGTTCCTCTCCTGCCCTCTATCTCTTTGCTTTCTCTCTCTCTCTCTCTCTCCCTCTCTCTCCTTCACCCCAACCGGTCGAGGCAGATGGCCGCCCACCCTGAGCCATGGTTCTGCTCGAGGTTTCTGCCTCTTAAAAGGAAGTTTTTCCTTGCCTCTGTCGCCTAGTGCTTGCTCTTGGTGGGAACTGTTGGGCTTCTGTAAATAACATCATAGAGTACGGTCTAGACCTGCTCTTTTATGAAAAGCACTGTGAGATAACTGTTGTTGTGATTTGGCGCTATATAAATAAAATTGAATTGAATTCAAATAAAATGTATTATTATTATTATTATTAGATTGAAACAAAAACAACCTTCCTTTCCTCAATTGCAGTTTTAAGAAGAGTCATTCTTACTCTGGCACCCTCACCTGGACCAGACTTTGTGAGTTGGCTGGTTACCTTTAGCTACTTTCATTACCCCTCTTGTTTTTTTGTTGTATAAGGAAAGAAAGAAGCCAGCACATTGAAATATTAATTATTAATACAAGTTATGTCTTTTGGAACTGATTGAATAACTTTTTCCTCTGCAAACAATCCAACAAAGATTCAGCCCCAGAACATTGCAGGAAAGAAGAGTTAAATGGTTCATGTGAGAAGGAATAACCAACATGGAAAAGTGCAACTGTTTAATAATATACACTTAAGTCCTGTCCCACTCCCTATCCCCGCACAGACCACATTCATTACAGCACACTAACATATACACAGTCAACATGTCCAATCAACCGAGGAACAGTTTCTTCCCACAAGCCATCACTCTGATGAACAGCTGATTTCTGACTCACAGTGTCAGGAACAATTCCTGTGCAATAACCCAGTAACTCTGCCTCTAATCAGCCACCTGTTTACTGGTTACCACTTGTTATTTATTCACCATTCCCTATTTCAGTGCTTTTCATACGTCATTGTCATATTGTAGAAACTGTATACCAAATCCACCAACCTCAAGTCATTACTCCTGCACAAAATACTTATACCTATTTATTCCAGCATCCTTTGTACTATGCTTGATTGCACTGTGTACATGAGTACATGTATGCATGTATGTGTACCTGTATATCACATCCACCTCCTCCAAACATCAGACCAGCAGCATCAATAGACCAACAACCAGACAGCTGCTTTACCAACACAAACATCACCCGAGTATTATACAAGTTACACTAAGGTGCAGCTCCCCAACACCCAGTTAACTCCTGACTGTGACGTTACAACAAACACACGTGTGTACATTATCAGCTGAGGACTGCGGCTTACTTTAGCTAGCCTTCAACTCAACAATCAATCATGATTTCTGTTAAATGCTAAAGTTGCTGTTACTGTTACCTTAAGTTTTAGTTTGAAATAATCCCATATTTTGGACACTTTCTTCTTTGTCCCTCACTATTTTCTCTCTCTTCCTCCACTTTGCAAACAGCACCATCATATTCACGTTGTGTTCACACAAGAAAGCGCGATGTGCGACAGTAATAAATGTCCCTGCACAACAGTGTGCTATATAGTTATATGGATTCAAGAAGCCTCGATGCAAATAATTTGTGTCAATGCATTTTATTAATCAGAATCAGCTTTTATTGCCAGGTATGTGTACACATATGAGGAATTTGACTCTGGATTGTAGATTGCTCATGATGTGCTTACTCATACAAAAATACAAAATCACAATAATAAAAATAAAATAAAATCAGACACACGCTTCAGTGTAGACAGTCTGCAGTCCTGACTGTCCGTTGTAGTCTGTCCCTGTCTTTTTTGGTGGCAGATCCAAACCAGACAGTGATGGAGGTGCAGAGAACAGACTGGATGATGGCTGTGTAGAACTGGATCAGCAGCTCCTTAGGCAGGTTGAGCTTCCTTAGCTGACGCAGGAAGTACATCCTCTGCTGGGCCTTCTTGATGATGGTGTCAGTGTTGGGCTCCCACTTCAGGTCCTGGGATATAGTGGATCCCAGAAACCTGAAGGATTCCACAGCAGACACAGGGCTGTTGAGTATGGTGATGGGGGGCTGAGCGGGGGGGCTCCTCCTCAAGTCCACGATCATCTCCACAGTTTTGAGCGTGTTAAGCTCCAGGTTGTTCTGACCGCACCAGAGAGCCAGCTGATCAACCTCCCGTCTGCAGGCCGACTCATCACCGTCCCGGATGAGGCCGATGACCGTTGTGTTATCAGCAAACTTCAGGAGTTTGACAGATGGGTCTCCTGAGGTGCAGTCGTTGGTGCAGAGGGAGAAGAGCAGTGGGGAGAGCACACACCCCTGGGGGGCGCCAATGCTGATAGTCCGGGTGCTGGATGTGATGTTCCCCAGCCTCACCTGCTGCCTCCTGCCAGTCAGGAAGTTTGTGATCCACTGACAGGTGAAGGCTGGCACAGTGAGCTGGGTGAGTTTGGTGCTGAGGATCATGGTGTTGAACACAAACAGGATCCTTGCTTATGTCCGTGGAGAGTCGAGGTGTTGCAGGATGTAATGCAGTCCCAACTTGACAGCATCATCCACTGACCTGTTCGCCCTGTAGGCAAACTACAACGGGTCCAACAAGGGGACTGTAATGTCCTTCAGGTGGGCCAACACTAGTCTTTCAAAGGACTTCATGACTACAGATGTCAGGGCGACAGGCCTGTAGTCATTCAGTCCAGAGATGGAAGTTTTTTTGGGACCGGGATGACTGTGGAGTGTTTGAAGCAGGAGGGAACTTCACACAGCTCCAGTGATCTGTTGAAAGATCTGTGTGAAGATGGGGGCCAGCTGGTCCGCACAGATTTTCAGGCAGGATGGAGACACATCGTCTGGGCCAGGAGCCTTCCTGATCTTCTGCCTTTGGAAAAGGTGGCTCACGTCCTCTTCACAGATCTTGAGTGCAGGTGAGGGGTCAGAGAGGTGGAGTGGCAGTGTGACAGAGGGGGAAGGTGACTGTTTGAAGATGGTGTTGGAGCGGGGGAGAGCCATTCAGCTCGTCTGACAGTCGTTGAGTACCAGCAGTGTTGGGGGATGGTCTCCTGTAGTTTGTGAGTGTCCGCAGGCCTCTCCACACTAATGCAGGATCGTTGGCTGCAAAGCTGTTATTTAGCTTTTCAGTGTAGCTCCTCTTTGCTGCTATTACCTTCTTAGTCAGAGTGTTCCTGGCCTGGTTGTATAGGACTCCGTTCCCACTTCTGAAGGCCTCCTCCTTGGTCTGACGAAGCTGCCTGAGCTTCGTTGTGAACCAGGGTTTTTGGTTGTTGCATGTGCGGAAGGTTTTTGTCTCCACATACATGTCCTCACAAAAACTGATCTAAGATGTCACAGTGTCAGTTAGTTTGTCCAGGTCTGTGGCTGCAGCCTCAAAAACACTCCAGTCAGTACAGTCAAAGCAGGCCTGTAACTCCAGCTTTGACTCGTTGGTCCATCTTTTCACAGTCTTTACAACAGGCTTAGGAGATTTCAGTTTTTGCCTGTGTGGCGGGAGAAGATGAACCAGACAGTGATCAGAGAGTCCCAAGGCTGCACGGGGAACAGAGCGATAGGCGTCCTTTAATGTTATGTAGCAGTGGTCCAGTGTGTTAGTGTCCCTGTTGGGACACTTAATATGCTGTCTGTACTTTGGAAGTTCGTGGCTGAGGTTTGCTCTGTTGAAGTCACCGAGAACAATGAGCAGGGAGTCTGGATGTTTTTTCTCCACGTTAGTTATCTGGTTGGCCAGGTGTATTAACGCCTCACTAACACAGGCCTGAGGTGGAATGTAAACAGCAACCAGGACAAACGAGGAAAACTCCCGCGGTGAATAAAAAGGTTTACAGTTTATAAATAATGTCTCTAAGTGAGGGCTGCATGATTTCTTCAACACTGTGACATCTGTGCACCAACCTTCGTTTATGTAGAAACAGAGTCCGCCTCCCCGTGTTTTTCCCGTGAGCTCCCTTTCGCGATCCGCGTGGATGAGATTAAATCCCGGTAGGTGAAGTGCACTGTCCGGGATGTGCTCGGTGAGTCAGGATTCGGTGAAACAGAAGGCGGCAGATCTGCAGAAGTCCAAGTTAGTACTGTTGAGGAGAAGCAGTTCGTCCATTTTGTTGGACAGAGAGTGGACGTTTTCCCATGCGCCGTTTCTGAAGGATCCCAAACAGAGCTGCTGCTCCTCCAACTAATAACTCCGGGAACGTTCCGGGTTCGTCCCTCTCCGTTAATAAACAAAAACACAAAAAGCACTACACAGCGTAATCCAGAGAGTACCATCTAGGGGCGGCTGTGGCTCAGGAGGTAGAGCGGGTTGGCTGTTAATCGGAAGGTCGGCGGTTCGATCCCTGGCTGTACATAAAAACCTCATAAAAATTAAAACCACAAGAGCAATAGTGCAAACGAATAGGAGAGTTAAATGTGGACTCTTAAACATCAGATCTCTCTCTTCTAAAGGTGTACTAGTAAATGAACTAATATCAGATTATGATATTGATTTATTTTGTCTTACTGAAACCTGGCTGGGTGATGGAGAATATGTTAGCATAAATGAATCCACCCCTCCCAGTCATATTAATACTCACATTCCTCGAGGCACAGGCCGAGGAGGTGGAGTTGCAGCTATCTTTGACTCTAGCCTATTAATCAGCTCTAAACCTAAACTAAACTATAACTCATTTGAAAGCCTTGTTCTTAGTCTTTCACACCCAAGCTGGAAATCACTGCAACCAATTCTTTTTGTTATAGTGTACCGAGCACCTGGTACACACTCTGAATTCTTATCTGAATTTGCTGAGTTTTTGTCAACTTTAGTCCTTAAAACGGACAAAGTTATTATTGTAGGGGATTTTAATATTCATGTGGACGTTGAAAATGACAGCTTCAGTACTGCGTTTATCTCTCTGTTAGATTCCATTGCTGGGGCGGCTGTGGCTCAGGAGGTAGAGCGGGTTGGCCGTTAATCGGAAGGTCGGCGGTTCAATCCCTGGCTCCCCCTAGTTG
>NC_060172.1:4153704-4169435 GCF_021292245.1 Micropterus dolomieu | reverse complement strand
GGAGAGACAGCAGATGAGACAGGTCAGTCAGGAGAGACAGCAGGAGAGACAGCAGGAGAGACAGGTCAGTCAGGAGAGACAGCAGGAGAGACAGCAGGTGAGACAGCAGGAGAGACAGCAGGAGAGACAGGTCAGTCAGGAGAGACAGGTCAGTCAGGAGAGACAGCAGGAGAGATAGCAGGAGAGACAGGTCAGTCAGGAGAGACAGCAGGAGAGACAGCAGGAGAGACAGGTCAGTCAGGAGAGACAGCAGGAGAGACAGCAGGTGAGACAGCAGATGAGACAGGTCAGTCAGGAGAGACAGGTCAGTCAGGAGAGACAGCAGGAGAGACAGCAGGAGAGACAGCAGATGAGACAGGTCAGTCAGGAGAGACAGCAGGAGAGACAGCAGGAGAGACAGGTCAGTCAGGAGAGACAGCAGGAGAGACGGCAGGAGAGACAGCAGATGAGACAGGTCAGTCAGGAGAGACAGCAGGAGAGACAGGTCAGTCAGGAGAGACAGCAGGAGAGACAGCAGGTGAGACAGCAGGAGAGACAGCAGGAGAGACAGGTCAGTAAGGAGAGACAGCAGGAGAGACAGCAGGTGAGACAGCAGGAGAGACAGGTCAGTCAGGAGAGACAGCAGGAGAGACGGCAGGAGAGACGGCAGGAGAGACAGCAGGAGAGACAGGTCAGTCAGGAGAGACAGCAGGAGAGACGGCAGGAGAGACGGCAGGAGAGACAGGTCAGTCAGGAGAGACAGCAGGAGAGACAGCAGGTGAGACAGCAGGAGAGACAGCAGGAGAGACAGGTCAGTCAGGTGAGACAGCAGGAGAGACAGCAGGAGAGACAGCAGGAGAGACGGCATGTGAGACAGCAGGAGAGACAGCAGGTGAGACAGCAGGAGAGACAGGTCAGTCAGGAGAGACAGCAGGAGAGACAGCAGGAGAGACGGCAGGTGAGACAGCAGGAGAGACAGCAGGAGAGACAGCAAATGAGACAGCAGGAGAGACAGCAAATGAGACAGCAGGAGAGACATCAGGTGAGACAGGTAAAAAGCAGGATGGGAAAGAATTAAGCCTCTTGCAGGTGTAGCAGGGGACAGAGCGGGTCCACTGATTGGAGGGTCTAAATGGTTTCAGTGTTTGCACAGACTGTTTATTGGTTCATAAAAAATAGGAAATGTCTCCTCCGAGGTTTAGAAGAACCCGTCTCCTCAGTCAGACCAGTTCCTCCTTCAGATCCTCCTCCTGGAGCCCAGCAGGCCTCGGGGGGGGGGGGGTTTAAACTGTTGGTGTGTAAAACATCATCACCGTAATGATGTAATTAAATAAAAATAGATTCATAGATTTATCGATTAACAAAACACGGTGAGTGAACAGAAGAAAATTCTGAATCACTATGTGGTGCGAGCAGCTTTGCCTTCAAACAGCATCAGTTCTTCTAGGTCCAGCTGCACATCAGGTGTTTGATGAAACAATTAAAGCAAACAGGTGCTAATGATCATAAAATCAGCCTGATCATTAGGTGAAACAGAAGCAGCTGTGTAGGAGGAACGGCGAGGCTGCAGAAGACAGCTTCCAGTCAGACACCACAGTCATTCTGCATCAGCAGGAACACACGGGTCTCCAGATGTGCTGTCCAAGGCAGCGCTGAGGAGACCTGGGCAGCAGGTGAGTCCACATGTCAAACATCTGGCTGCAGCAGAGGGCCGAACAAGAATGAGAGTCTGCAGGCAGCATGAAGCACGGCGGAGGGTCCTGCAGGTTTGGGACGTGGCCAGAATGAAGGGTCTGCTCGACGCTCAGAGGTTCAGGCAGATCCTTACCCATCATGCACTTCCATCAGGGAGGCCTCTGATAACGAGCCCGAACACACGGTGGGAGTCATTAAGAGCTATCTTCAGCTTATGGAAGAACAAGGAGTCCTGGAAGTGACGTTGTGGCCCCCCAGAGCCCTGTGTGGCCCCCCAGAGCCCTGATCTCAACAGCATCCGGTCTGTCTGGGACCACATGGAGAGGGAGAAGCAGCTGAGGCCGCCTGAATCCACAGAAGGACTGTGGGGAGTTCTCCAAGAGGTCTGGGCCGACCCACCTGCAGAAGTCCTTCAAAAACTTTGTGCCAGTGTACCCTGAAGACCTGATGCCCCGCCAGGTCCTTCAGTGTCCCACAGGACAGTGTGAGACTACGGTGGGTGGACCCTGGAGCCTTTCGGCTAACTTTGTGTACATTTTAAAGTTAAATGCGTTACTCTGGTCCACTATGAGAGCAAAATTCAGAGGCCAGATGTTTGCTGAACAATTTGATCATAAACACATGATACAGACATAAATAGTGATGACGCAGCCAGATTTACTAAATGTTCTTTACCCGAAGGTCCCCAGAATCACAGAACAAAGTCATTTCCCCAACATGTTTTTAATGACACATGTAACGTGTTGTAGGTTCAGTCCATTCTGTATGTCACATGTGTATCCTGGCTCCAGTTCAGTACAGTTCAGACTTCACAGCCTCTCTTCAGGTCAGACTCTGCAACAGAATACAGGCTCTACTCTGCCTGTCAGCTGCTCTGGGACCTTTTGAAGGCTCCAGTACTGCTGCTAGCTGCTGAGCCTCCTCCCTTAGTTAACATTACCGTACCGACCCGAAACCAGGTCCTGTCCTCAGAAGAGGCTCTGTGGTAAACCAGGACACCAGGCGCTCCCCGACGAGCCCTCCCTCTGGGCCCGGCTCCTGACGGGGGCCCCGAGCTTCCTCCGGGCTGAATAATTCCTGCTCTTATATGTGGCCCCTGACCTGAGATCACTTTTCCATGGGAGACCCTACCAGGAGCACCAGGTTCATAGGGACACACGAACGTCCCCACCACGATATGGTGTCCTGGATCTGAAATCATGAAGAGACGTGTGAAGACTAGTCGACTGAAGGACCTAGAGACTGCTAGTCCACCAGGAGCATCTTCCGTCAGGGCCGCCCTGATCACCATAACAACTGTCTGTAGACAGAAACTCTGAATGATAAATGCTGAATTTCCTGCTGCTCTCAAGCCAGCGAGATCAAAACCGGTCGGTCTCTTCATTAACAAGCTGGGAAAGAAACCAGGCGACAGACAGAGGCTGCCTTTCAAGAAACGAGTCCACGTTCATTTGTCTGTACTTTATCCAGTTAGAACTTTTTAAACCGAACTCTCTGTAAGATTATTTACAGAAACCCGACGGCTTTATGAGACGGAGAAACAGCTGATTTTCTGTTTGTGTCTGAAGCAAAAAGCCAGTTTTCTGCCTCCTGATCATCAGCCGGGGCCTCTCAGCTGTCCTCAGTCTGACCCAGCATCTGATCCAGCATCTGATCCAGCATCTGATCCAGGTCAGAGCTGCAGCATCACATCTTTAATCTGAGCTGCTGAGAAGCTGACAGCAGAGTAACAGCAGACCGAGCTGAGGATGATGATGATGATGATGATGAGGATGATGATCAGTATAACTGGGTTGCAAATAAACTTTAAATACCAAACTAACAGCTGGATCAGTGACCTGGAACAGACACAAACCGTTTAAACGCTCTCACACTGCCGCCTGCTGGAGGAGAGAGGAAACAGCAGCTTGAAGTACATTTACTCAAGTACTTCTACTTTACTTGAGTATTTCTCCTCCAGCTCAGATATTTTTACTTCTCTACATTTATCTGACAGCTTCAGCTACTTTACAGTCAGATTATAAAATATGAAGTTTAGTTAGAAATAAATTAAACTCCTACAGTTCATAAAGTTCAGCTGGTCCATCAGCTGATTGACAGAAATTTAATTAGCAACTATTCTGATGATCCTTGAAGTCATTTTTCGTAGTGTGAAGGGGTCTCTCTGGGCTCTGGGTCACTGGGAAAGAGTTTTTCAGCAGCGGAGAATCCGAGAGACTCTAACAGGTCAAAGTTCAGCCGCACACACATCAACACTCTACAAGGACACGCCCACATTCCTGCAGCAGGTTAAACCGGTGACGTTTCACTGCGTGCGCTGCAAAACCTTCCCAGGTAAAACTCGTGATCCGGATGGACGTTCAGGGGGACAGGTGTGTCCCCGCTGCACGTGACGCTGTTATATTAGATCAGTGACTGACGCAGACTCACAGAACCGGAGTCCCATCAGGTAACATCAGATTCATCCCGCCATCAGAGCAGCAGACGGTCCGCAGTCACGTGGTTCACCTGTAGGGTTAACCCTTTAATCAGAGCTAGAACCCACCGGAACACACCTGCTGAGAGACACCTGCTGAGAGACCACCTGACCGCGCAGGTTTTATGAGTGCAGCTGGAGCTGAAGCAGGACGTGAACGTGTTTTCTGACCCCGGAACAGGCAGTTTCACAGCTCGGCAGGTGTCTCAGGTGTTGGACGCGGCACGGAGGAGCTCCGCACGGTGAGCGCGCACACGTTACTCTTATTTTCAGTCTTTCCTCTGGATATTTGACTTTCCTGACAAAACCGGAAGGTAACGACAAACTTTGACTCAGGCTCCGCAGCCAGAAGCCAGAAGCTCGTTACTGTCGGTGAAAACACAGCTGGACACGGAGTGTTTTCTTTTCTCCAGCTCAGAGGCAGATATTTTTACTTCTCTACATTCATCTGACAGCTTCAGTTACAAAGTCAGACTTTTACACATGAAGACTTTATAAAATCTGAAGTTTAGTTAGAAATTAAACTCCAACAGTTTAGAAATTTACCTGTAAACTATTCTGATGATCCTTGAAGTCATTTTTCATGTGAGGATTTGCTGCTTTTGATTATTTGAATCAGTTTGAGGTTTAAGCTGCCAGAACAAACAGGGTGAAGGAGTCTCTCTGAGTCACTGCCACAACATTTCTCTCTGTTTTCAGAAGGTTTCAATCCATTAATGTGGAAAATAATCAGCTGATTGATCCAGAATGGAAAGAATCAGCAGCTGCAGCAGCAACATCCTGCTTTACATTCATGAGGAGGAGGAATAATATAATATATAATGGTAGGCAGGGCAGAAATGTTATCACGCTAAAAACATTTCACATCAATTATCAGGTTTACAGGCAGATTTTTGCTCCTGACTGAAAACTGAAGAAACCAGAAGGTTAAACTTTTCTTCATGGTCAGAACGGGACAAACACTTGATGCCAGACAGATCAGATCTGAGGGAGAACAGTCAAAGATATTCTGATAAAATCTCTTTTCAACAAATATGATTAGTTCATCTTTTTTCAGGCCTCTTTTTCAACAAAATAAATATTTTAATAGAAAAATTAAAAGCTAATTTGTTTGTGACTCAAATGAATTAAAGCAAATATTTATTGACGATATATTGAACATTTATTATATTGATATTGCAATAATTATCAGTACAACAGTCAAAGAACATGAAGTACTTTTAATACTTTAAGTACCATTTCCTGATTATACTCACATACTTTTACTTCAGTCTAATTTCAATGCAGTTCTTTTACTTAAGTAAAGGATGTGAATACTTCATCCGCCGCTGCGTACCATCATGCAAAGGGAGAATGTTTGTTTGAACTGTGAAACATGAGTAAATGTGCAGGGATCTCGTTTGTGTAACGAGTTCATCAAAGCAGAGCTGCTGCTGCAGGTGGTGGAGAACAGCTGCTGTCACACACCTGAGCACCACACCCAGCTGTAAACACAGGTACTGGATCGAAGAGCGGAGGAGGGATTTACTGGCTCTGCTGGTGTTCCTGTCTTTGTGTGTGTCGTGTATCGGACATGTGTGTTCCTGCTGGTGTCCTGGCCAGCTGGGGAACAGAAAGAAGTACATTTACTCAGGTACTGTTACGTACTTGAGTAAATGTACTAATCTCAGTACATTGTTGCGTACGAGGATTTCCATTTAATACTACTTTTATTTAATTTCAGAGGCAAATACTGTACTTTATACTCCACTACATTTATCTGACATAAGAAAACTTAGTTTTTGTTCTGTTGCTATGGTTACTATTCACACAAGAAAGACTTGTTTCACATTGAAATGCATCGTGTTCATAGAAAGTTCCTGCAGAACTGTGGTTAGGAGTTTGGTCTCTACTGTTAAAATACCTTTTACTGTCACGATGGTGTGAGATTTTAATGTGACCTCAGTGGGATTCAAACCCACGACCTCATTGTTGGCAGCTTAGTGCTCTAACACACAGAGACACTGCACTGATTACAGTATGTACAATACTGCAAAATACATGATTACCACAATACATAATCATTGTTATAGTATTTGTTACTTGATGAAAAACCTTCATGTTGCGAAACTTTAACAGATGTCTTCATCGATCACAACTTCATTACATGTGCTTTGTTGCTTTTAAACAAACTGCAAGTATACTGTTAATGGTACTTACTACACTTACTACATCTCAGAGGGAAATAATGGACCTTTTACTTCACTACCCTGCTGCTGCTTCGAGCCGCCTGGCTGGGAATCTTTTCACAGCTACTTTAAAGTACTCTGGCACATAGCCTGTGAATAACAGACTGATCATATCTCTTAAAGACGTGTCCAGCGAAGGTTGAGGTCAACGGCAGCTGGACTAGGTTGAACATACTAGTATCTTCAAATATGAATACAAATTTGAATACGATCTCCGTCCACAGCAGCGTTTTAGCTGCATATCAGAGTTGATCTCCGTCTACATTAAAACGACTGAAAACACGCAGTTAGTGGCCGTTCAGGTACACTGGGCGTTTGCCGGTGTAAACATGCAGCAGATTGTCTGTCTGTTCTGCAGTTACAGAAGATTTGGAGAAAGAATAAAGAAATGCAGACAAAGAATCGGAGCAGATTTTATTTTGCATGGACCAATAACGAGCTGGGACTGTTACTGAATGTAACACGGGAAACAGAACTGTAACTGTTATTTTCACGGTACAAAATATTTTAATAAAACTACCAAGTCAACAACTCTGTCAGCAGCATCGTGTTTCTGCTTTGCATGACTTATGAGAGCCAATCAGAGAGCTGAGCGTCTGCGTCATCGTTTCTAAAGTCCCCCGTTGTTTCCTGTCCGCACTAAAGCGCTACCCGCAGTAAAACGAAAAAACGGGGCAGCGTTTCCAAACTTCTCCGTTTAAGGTCTTTGTTTTCGGAGGTTTAGTCTGGACAGGAGGCGCAAACGCAGCAAAACCGAAACGCAGCAGAGTGGGCGGGGCCTAAGAGGTTGACGATTTGGATGAAGCTGAGTTTAGAGATAAGTCGGTGCCAGAGGGCAGGTCTTGGTGAATTTTGTTTCTAATAGTTAGAATATAATCATTAAAGAAGAGCTCTGGGAACGCAGCTTAAACCTGTTTGGTGTCTCCGGATGTTTGATGATCCGTGCACGAGATTAAAAGTTGAACGATTGAAAACATACAAAATAAAAGTGAAACTGTTAATTACAGATTAGATTTCAGCCTCGTGTTTTAGATCGCAGAGTGCTCTGAACGCCTCTGGGTTTTTTTTACCCTCTCCACAGGAGCCACTTCTGGAACAGGAAGTGCTGCCCCCTAAAGGCAAGCTGCTGTCACTACAGACAGGGTCAGGTCTCAGGTCTCAGTCTGACCCTGATCTGGGGTTAGACCAGACGTGTCAGACATCTTCTCCTGCTGTCAGTGAGTTGTTTGATCCAAAGAGCTGATTGGTCGCAGCAGCCAACATCAGTTATTGGTTCATTAAACTGACACGCTGATGCTGGATCGATACGCGATCTGTTGCTCATTATTTACCGGGTTTCACCTTTTACACTGTCAGTCTCCAGGTGTCCACTCAGGTGTGTTGAGGACATTTGTTGCTATAGAAGACGATGATGCTTCCTGATATTGATCCAGTAAGTTTTCATCTTGTCCTCCAGATGACTCAGCCTCCTCCACCTCCCGTCCCGAAGCCTCGAGCTCGCTACATGAGGGACAGCGTGAGCTCCCTCTCCTCTTTGGACAGGTGAGTCCACCTGTGGATCTACAGAACAAACCTTCAATCTGCTCACGCACAGAATACTGGAGCAACTACACACCCATCTCTGTTCTCAATCTGGACTACACGATACATCCATTATAGCCAGAAATTTATGACAGAATTAATCAATGAAGATCAAACAGAATTTATCACAGGACTCCAAACACAAGACACACAAATCTGAGGTAGACCATTCAAAACAACTGTGATAAAGTCTTTGTCAACAAAAATGCATCAGTAAAATTAAGTAATAGCTTTTTTCAGTCCCTTTTTCTCGACAAAATAAACATCTTAATAAAAAAAGTCCTAATTTGTGTATGATTCAAGCGAACACAATCAAACATAGATTGAATATTTATTGAACATTTGTTATATTGTTATTGAAAACAATTATATTGCAGTAATTATTGTTGTTTTATTGTCCAGCCCTAAATCATATCCATATTTTGAGGAATGCCCTAAAATGCACTCATTTTGGGATAAACTCAGTGCAAGAGCAGAAGATATTTTGGGCTATGAAAACCAAAGGAATGCAAAACTATAAATTGGTTCAGGACGGGACCCCCAGCATTGAACAAAGGATGGAAACTGTAAGACAGATTGATAACATAGCAAAAATTACCCACAAACTTTGACTGAAAGAAAATGTCTCTGTTGCTAAATGGGGAAAAATATGTGATATATGACATAATGTTAAATGTGTTTGGACTGAGAACCGTTTAAACCCAAGAAACCAGATTTATAGTCATCCTTTTTGATAATAGAATGAAAACAAACATGTTCTGTAATCTTGATGATCTTGTTTTTTGTTCTCCTGTTTCAATGTAGAAATGAACAAAAATGTATAGTTTAAAAGAGAAATCTGCTCATCGTATAGTATGGAAGTATGAGGAATGAAGTTTGTGTTTCAGAGAGCTGATTGGTGAAGATGAACATGCAGTGCTCTCTAATGGAGTTCACCTGAGCACAGGTACGCACACTCACGCACACTTAACGTCACTCTGGTGAATTTACTGTCAGCCCACGGTCATCAGGTGTCCTGATTGGATGAGAGACAAGTGAAGGTGTCACAGTGACATCAGCAGGATTTTTCCACCTGTCACTGCTGCTGACTTTTCTTTTATTGCTACAAAAACTTTTAAAAGGTTCAGACGTCTTCGAACAGGAAGTTATGTGTTGGAGCTGCAGAGCTGGTTCACACACTGGAAGGAGCAGCAGTGACTATCACTGAAGTGTGATGTGGTTACCATTAACACTATTATAAGTATCTGTACCATTTTTCATTTAGTCTATAGCAACATCACCTTTACTGTCTGTACCTCTGTGTGGATATTGTGTAGTTTCTTTCTCTCTCTCTCTCTCTCCTTCTCCCCAACCGGTCGAGGCAGATGGCCGCCCACCCTGAGTCATGGTTCTGCTCGAGGTTTCTGCCTCTTAAAGGAAGTTTTTCCTTGCCTCTGTCTCCTAGTGCTGCTCTTGGTGGGAACTGTTGGGCTTCTGTAAATAGCATCATAGAGTACGGTCTAGACCTGCTCTTTATGAAAAGCGCTGTGAGATAACTGTTGTTGTGATTTGGCGCTATATAAATAAAACTGAATTGAATGTGAAGAGTTGGAGCTGAAAGCAGTCTCCTGAACCAACTATATATTTAATGATTAAATCATTTTATTGTCACTCTGACTGAAGTTTGATTTTTCTTCAGTTTATTGTCAGTAATTCAACTTTAAATGATCTCAGCCTCTCGTTAGAAGTCAGACTAAAAGAATGTAACCTTTGTACCAGAGTTTAGTTTCAGTTCAGTTTCACTCTGACGTGTTGCAGCGTGTTTCCGTTCAAACAGTCAAACCGGTTTGTTCCAGCAGATTGAAGTTGTTGTTGTTCTTTGATTATCTCCAACCTGTTTGTCTTCTGACTGCTGATGATATAATCTCAGGTCACATGCAGCTGCTGCTCCAACACACAGACTGAACTTTCAGATTCCCTCACTCTAATTAAAATAAGATTATTTTACAGTGGCGGTAGATTCTGAAGCTGACCTCCTCTTGACTGGGATCAGGTCGACCACACATTCTTGTCTTTAAGCGTTCAGACTGAAACCAGCAGTAAACATCAGTTTGATGTCTCCTCTCCTCTGAACCATGGAAGCTATTAAACCCATCAGTGAGCCTCATGTTCGTTCATGAACACTGTAGTTTATTCTGACTCAGTCCCACATTCACCGTCCTGCTGCCCCAAATATTCCCCAACAGATGCACCATTTCCTCCTGTTTGAGAGAAACTACAGCAATTAAAAGATGGACGTCTTCAGGAGGAATAAGTGGGCTCGCAGCTCAGAGCCACAAGCAGGAAGTCAGACTGTTGTTGATGATAAGAAAAATATAGAAAAACTCCGGCCTCACACTTTATTACCACGTCAATGTGACTTTTTTATTGTGAAAGTCTCTCCTCAGTCTGACAGCTGAATGATTGTAATCTGACTCGTATTGTGTAAGAACTGTAGTGACTGTATTTGTAGTTGGAGATTTTCAGAGTTTGATTGATTGACAGGTGTCTCAGCCTATCAGCTGATGTCTGATGATGTCACTCTGTCCTCCTCAGATGAAGATGCTCCTTCTCCTCCTCTCGGTGGATCGGACCGTGGCATCTACCCTACTCTGGCCAGCGTCACTGACCTCATCGCCACCAATATCCCGTCATTGGCTGGATTTGCCACCTCTATTTGTGGCTCCGCCCCCATCCCCTCTGCCCCCTTGGCACCCCCCTCCATAGACAGCATGGCTAATAACATCGCTGCCCACATACCTAGCTTAGCAGGAGCAGCTAGCAGCGTAGCTTACCCAGCTGCTGCGGAGTTAATCTCCGCCTCCACCACCACACTCACACCTGCTTCTGGCACAGGTGCTGCTAGCTTAGACAGCATCTTTAGCTCATTAGCTAACATACCCAGTTTAGCAGGCATTGTTAGCAGTGTGGCTAACCCAGCCGTTAGCTCAGTCATAACCCCGGCCATCCCACCAGCCACGCTGCCCTCTGCTGATAAACCCTGCCCCCCCTCAACGCCAAGGATGGGAGACGCTAACACAGGTACAGCAATCAGTCAGTGAATCACTTCATCAGTCAGTCGGAACTGAGGCAAGGATCTGATTTTAGTTTAGCTTTGTTCATCTTTTGTTTTATCTTCTGTTAGTCAGGTCTGACTCGAGGTCATATGAAAGAGTTAAGGTTTAATTCAGAGGATACACATGGAACATACTTTACACTCATTGGCCCAACAGGCCTAAACAAACCGACACTCTCCCTTCTGATTGGCTGATGCTTTCTGTGTTTCTGTTTTGAACACGTGTCCAGATGTTGGAGCTTTGTCACAGCTGGTGATGTCGACTTTAGACCAGGATGAAGGAGTCACGTTACCTTCACTAGATGAAGCTGCTGAGCCAGCGGAGGAAGGTACTGAAGGTGTGAGACTTGTCCTGTCTCGTCCTGGTCTTCATCCTCCTGCCAGTCTGATGCCTCTTTGTTTGTTCTGGTTCCAGTTTTTAAACAGAGTCCTCACCCCATCAGAAAGGAGACCCCTTACGTCACAGTGTTGGCCTGCTGGGCGAGCCAAGACGAGGCTGACACAGACTCATCCAATGAGGAGGAAGGTGCGGGAGTTAGCCCCGCCCCCTCTGGTGCCAATGGACCAACGGAAGGAGATCCTGCTTCTAACCCGTCTTTAAACACCAACAAGTATGTACACTGAATACAATAACTAGTACTACTTCTAGAATAAGCTACTTTTATACAGATGTCGTGTGTACAGAGTGGACCAACAGTAAAATTACAATATGGATATGATCAAATTTCCTGGTTTTAGTTAAGATCGTAGCAGAAGCATTCTGAACCATGTGAAGCCTCTTAGGTTTAGCAACCGGCAGGCCAGACCATAAGATATTTCATTAATCAAATCAACATAGGCATGAAATAGGATCTGTGCATCTGCCAGGGACCGAAAAGACAGAATTTACCTGCAGTCATCAGTTACTGTCACTTGATCAAACTAGTGTTTAACAAGCAAACTACGAGCATCTCAATCTTATCACAGTTTACCTGACATCCAGGATTTCACAGCAGATAAACAGGCCTCCAGATTTCTCTCTGGATCTTCATCTGCCTATACAGCCACATACAGCTGAGTATCGTCAGCGTAGCAGTGGACATTAATACGTTATGACTTATGATTTATGATTTGGCCAAGAGATAAAACATAAGTGAGAAAACCCGAGGGCCAAGAACAGAGTCCTGAGGTACTCCTTAGTTCACATTAGAAATATCTGATGTAGTATTAAAGGATAAACAATCAATGATAAAATATACAATGATCAAAAGCTGCATTGATATCGAGGCGGTAGCTATGGCCAACCAAAAGTCTTTTGTTCAGCCAATGAAAAAATGACAAAGAAAATATCAGTATCCTATCGAACTTCAAATTGGATGGACATCCTGCAGCCCGCCTCCAAAGGTGCCAACTGCCTCAACATTGTTAAGGACCAATAGCAGACATTTGATATCACTACATCTTTTAACCCAGATGCTGTTGGGGGGTGGGCATCTGTATAACTCACTAGATCTGTTGCTTTTTAGATATTAAGTCTCAGACCGTCTTAAAAAGGTTTGCCGCGGACCATTAACATGCTTAGCTTTTATCCAAAGAGACATTTGCTATATAGGTCGGAGGTCGCACAACTCAGGAGCAACTAGTCTTGCTCAGGGACACATTATTGGATGTGTCACAGTGGGAATTGAACTCCAAAGGCCACTGCTCCATTGCCACATGGAACCACTATGAGTTGTATGAGGGGAGGACATAACATTTACATTTATTCATATAGCTGACACTTTTATCCAAAGTGACTTACAGCTGCTATACATGTCAGAGGTCGCACGCCTCTGGAGCAGCGAGGGGTTAAGTGTTTTGCTCAGGGACACAATGGTAAGTAAGTAAGCAAACTTTATTAAAATAGCACCTTTCACAGACTAGAGGGATCACAAAGTGCTTCACAGTAAAAAATAGAATAAAATAAAACAAAAAAAACAAACAGCAACAACACATAAAATACAAAACCATATGGCTGGTTAAAAGCTTGTCTAAAAAGATGTTTTCTAAAAGCTTCTACAGAGTCTAAGGCTCTAAAGGTTAAAGAAAGAGAGTTCCAGAGCCTTGGAGCCACCACACAGAAAGATCCATCACCTTGTGTTCTGGTGGTGTCTCACAGTGGATTCAAACCTGATTCTCTCACACCAAAGGCATGTGTCTTATCCACTGTTCCATCACCATCCCTAGACATAATCTTTCAAAACTTCAAAACACATTAGACCCGTAGTACTCGTTGGACATTAGTAGACACATGTCGAGCCCTTGTCAGATAGATGTACGTATGGGTTTCCTGGTTGATGTTGGATGATGACCGAGCAGCTAACGGACGGCTTTGTGTGGCTGCCGTGTCACAGAGAAAGGTTGTGTTTCTGATTCCTGATTAGGGAACAGAAATAAGTTGCTGTGGCAGAGCTCGCTTGGCATGAGAGGAAGTGAAAGTGGCTAACCTAGCAGTTATGAGTACCTGAAACTTGTTCTTCTGACACCGGACTGTCCTGACAGCGGTCTACTGCTTTTTCACATTTCCATCTTCTAAACGCCTAAATGGAGTGAAGCGATTCCTCGGTGAACCGGACCGTGCACCTCTCAGACCGAAGAGGTGAATCCGCCGCTAACACAGCGCTGATGTTTGTGTTTTTCAGCCTCACGTCGAATTCTTCAGGTCGCCTGGTCCCCACTCGGGCGGCACCGCCCCCTCCTCGTGCTGCTGACCAACCAGCAAGGCCCCTGAAGCAGAAGATCCCGAGGTACACACGCACACTCAAACACAACATCAGTCTCAGTCTGTTCCGGTCTGCTCTTATGAAATGTCATCAGTCATATTCAAAGTCCAGATTTAAACAAGAACATACTAAAGGGGGGTAAGACAAGTATCCCAGGATGCATTTCACATGGAGGCAGATATGAACCAAATCTACAGCTGGTATGATTTCCAGTCTACAGTTGCTTTTATTGTTAGACAAGAAATTGGCTGTTAAGTTTCAAATTAGTGGAACATTTATCAAAATAAAAGTGTAAAATGAGCCCGTTAGAGCTCTCAGTCAGAGTGCATGGTCATCATCCTGTGGAGATCAGTGGGACGTCATCTGTAGAGCTCTGATAAATGTTAACTTCTGGAAAATAAAGTCAGAACGTAAATCTGATATTTAGCTTCATGTGTTTAATGGAGAGTTTAACCTCAGAGCTGCAGATGCTCAGATATGAACACATTTCCATTCTGATCAGGGTCGGGGAGGAACGGATTACATGTAACGGCGTTACCTAATCAGAATTAGAATCAATTAGAATTCAAAGAGGTCCCGTTAGAGAAAGGTCTGGAACATCAAAACGACTAACTTACGTTATCATTCAGTACCATAATGTATAGTTGTATCAACATGTGTTCAGTCAACAACGGACTCAGTTTTCACATCAAACTGGAGGGATAATAAATAATAATAAATTCTAAATTTAAGTAAACTAAAATAAAGCCCGGCCCCAGAAACAGGATGCCTTCAGCAGCGTCACATTGAGAATCTTTGCATTGGAGACTAAATGAATACAACAAGTGCAGAATGAGTCATCAACATCTTAAAATGCTTTTCCAAATGACAGACTCTTAGATATCATCAAGAATAGCTACCAAACATGTTTGCCATTGATGGGCCAGATACTGCCTCAGTGGGGACACAGTGCAAAGCAAATCACATAAAAACATTAAACATGGATTTGATTTCACGGGATGTTTCTCTAAAAACCCACTGAGCTGAAAAGGCATCGTTGAGACTCTCTTCTCTTCTTTTGCCTATTTGGCGTCCAAGTAATCCAAAAGTAACTAACAGTAATCAGGTTACATTACTTTTATTTTGTGGAACTAAATATTCATAAATGAGAGTGAACGAGGCAGTTTGACTGATGATAGGACAGTTTTAGACAGTTCCTGTTGACCTCACCTCCCAGGTTGGATTGACTTGGATTCAGAGCTGCTGTTTCAGTTGTGTCTCCGGCCTCCAGGACACGAGTCTGACTCCGGCTAGAAAGGGAAGAATCTTCAGTCTGTTAAAGTGTGTTTGTCCTGCAGAGCGGCCACCATCCGAGTGTCCAGGAAGAAGCCGGTCAGCAGGGGTTCGATTCGGCAGGGCGCCGTGGTCAGATCCAGCTGGCTGGATGTCTGGAAGGGCTTCAGGTAATCAATTTCAATTTTCAGATATGCTGCAGTTGATTAGTCATCAATAGCCATCCTCAGCGGAAACTTCTGGAACTGATGTCTCCTTCCTGACTGAATAGCAGGTTGAGTCCATCCACAGGGGCTGGCTGGCTGGATGGATGGATGGATGGATGGATGGACGAACGAGGGGGTGGCTGGATGGATGGATGGATGGATGGACGAACGAGGGGGTGGCTGGATGGATGGATGGATGGATGGACGAACGAGGGGGTGGCTGGATGGATGGATGGATGGACGAACGAGGGGGTGGCTGGATGGATGGATGGATGGATGGACGAACGAGGGGCTGGCTGGATGGATGGATGGATGGATGGACGAACGAGGGGCTGGCTGGATGGATGGATGGATGGACGAACGAGGGGCTGGCTGGATGGATGGATGGACGGATGGACGAACGAGGGGCTGGCTGGATGGATGGATGGACGGATGGACGAACGAGGGGCTGGCTGGATG
>NC_060172.1:4152595-4153604 GCF_021292245.1 Micropterus dolomieu | reverse complement strand
AGGGCTGGATGGATGGATGGATGGACGGATGGACGAACGAGGGGCTGGCTGGATGGATGGATGGACGGATGGACGAACGAGGGGCTGGCTGGATGGATGGATGGACGGATGGACGAACGAGGGGGTGGCTGGATGGATGGATGGACGGATGGACGGACGAGGGGGTGGCTGGATGGATGGATGGACGGACGAGGGGGTGGCTGGATGGATGGATGGACGGACGAGGGGGTGGCTGGATGGATGGATGGACGGACGAGGGGGTGGCTGGATGGATGATAGGGTTGATAGATAAACTAACTCCTCTCTCTCTCTCAACAGACACAATGTTTTATGGGCGACGTTGGACGGACAACTGATGTCTCTGTGGAAAAAACGCACAGTAAGTCAGTGTCTCTGTCTCTCTCTGTCTCTCTGTCAGTCCATACAGTGATGGGTGTGCTTGTTTTGTTCACCAGGACCAGTTCAGTGAGTTGCTGTTTCATGTCTCCAGCATCACCAACGTGAAGAAAGGGGACAAACGCAGATTCTCCATTTACTTCAAGAAGAAACATTATGACTTCATGGCTCATAATGATGGTAAGAATTCTACCGCTGTCTCCTGGTCCCTGCTGTACTCTACTGCTGTCTCCTGTACCCTGCTGTACTCTACTGCTGTCCCCTGGTCCCTGCTGTACTCTACTGCTGTCCCCTGGTCCCTGCTGTACTCTACCGCTGTCTACTCTACTGCTGTCTCCTGTACCCTGCTGTACTCTACTGCTGTCTCCTGTACCCTGCTGTACTCTACTGCTGTCCCCTGGTCCCTGCTGTACTCTACTGCTGTCCCCTGGTCCCTGCTGTACTCTACCGCTGTCTCCTGTACCCTGCTGTCTCCTGTACCCTGCTGTACTCTACCGCTGTCTCCTAGTCTTTGTTGTACTCTACCGCTGTCTCCTGGTCTCTGCTGTCTCCTGTACCCTGCTGTACTCTACTGCTGTCTCCTGTACCCTGCTGTACTCTACTGCTGTCCCCT
>NC_060172.1:4142002-4152575 GCF_021292245.1 Micropterus dolomieu | reverse complement strand
CTGTCTCCTGGTCCCTGCTGTACTCTACTGCTGTCTCCTGGTCCCTGCTGTCTCCTGGTCCCTGCTGTACTCTACTGCTGTCTCCTGGTCCCTGCTGTACTCTACTGCTGTCTCCTGGTCCCTGCTGTCTCCTGGTCCCTGCTGTCTCCTGGTCCCTGCTGTACTCTACCGCTGTCTCCTGGTCCCTGCTGTCTCCTGTACTCTACCGCTGTCCCCTGGTCCCTGCTGTCTCCTGTACCCTGCTGTACCCTGCTGTACTCTACTGCTGTCTCCTGGTCCCTGCTGTCCCCTGGTCCCTGCTGTACTCTACCGCTGTCTCCTGTACCCTGCTGTCTCCTGTACCCTGCTGTACTCTACCGCTGTCTCCTGTACCCTGCTGTCTCCTGTACCCTGCTGTACTCTACCGCTGTCTCCTAGTCTTTGTTGTACTCTACCGCTGTCTCCTGGTCTCTGCCGTCTCCTGTACCCTGCTGTACTCTACTGCTGTCTCCTGTACCCTGCTGTACTCTACTGCTGTCCCCTGGTCCCTGCTGTACTCTACTGCTGTCCCCTGGTCCCTGCTGTACTCTACCGCTGTCTCCTGTACCCTGCTGTCTCCTGTACCCTGCTGTACTCTACCGCTGTCTCCTAGTCTTTGTTGTACTCTACTGCTGTCTCCTGGTCCCTGCTGTCTCCTGGTCCCTGCTGTCTCCTGGTCCCTGCTGTACTCTACTGCTGTCTCCTGGTCCCTGCTGTCTCCTGGTCCCTGCTGTACTCTACTGCTGTCTCCTGGTCCCTGCTGTACTCTACTGCTGTCTCCTGGTCCCTGCTGTCTCCTGGTCCCTGCTGTCTCCTGGTCCCTGCTGTACTCTACCGCTGTCTCCTGGTCCCTGCTGTCTCCTGTACTCTACCGCTGTCCCCTGGTCCCTGCTGTCTCCTGTACCCTGCTGTACCCTGCTGTACTCTACTGCTGTCTCCTGGTCCCTGCTGTCCCCTGGTCCCTGCTGTACTCTACCGCTGTCTCCTGTACCCTGCTGTCTCCTGTACCCTGCTGTACTCTACCGCTGTCTCCTGTACCCTGCTGTCTCCTGTACCCTGCTGTACTCTACCGCTGTCTCCTAGTCTTTGTTGTACTCTACCGCTGTCTCCTGGTCCCTGCTGTCTCCTGGTCCCTGCTGTACTCTACCGCTGTCTCCTGGTCCCTGCTGTCTCCTGGTCCCTGCTGTACTCTACCGCTGTCTCCTGGTCCCTGCTGTACTCTACCGCTGTCTCCTGGTCCCTGCTGTCTCCTGTACCCTGCTGTACTCTACCGTTGTCTCCTGGTCTCTGCTGTACTTTATCTGATGATTCTTCTTCATGGATTTTGTCTCTCAGAGGTTCATGAAGGCTGGGTCACGTCCCTGCTGGCGTGTCGAGGCCAGCCAAGCGCCGCACCCCCAGAGCTCCACGGACAAATCACAATGAAGGACACGCGGAGCCGCGCCTACGCCGCCGTTTGGGGTCACGACCTCTGGATTTACCCCAACAAGGAGGGCTTCCAGCTGGGCATCGCCTCCTTCTCCGTCCCCCTGAACGTGGCCTCAGTCAAGCCTATAGGGAAACACTCGTTTTCCCTCATCACACCATACAAGAGCTTCAAGTACACACCTGTCTTTCTGTCTGTCTGTCTGTTGCTATAGCAACATTAAGTCCTAACGTTCTTTCTTCTCCCTGTTCTTCCTCTTTGGCCCCGCCCCCTTGTCTGCAGCCTGTCTGTTGATTCGTCAAAGGATCTGTCCATGTGGATGGACAAACTGTCCTCGTATATCCTCAGCGCCCTGTCCTGCAGCCAGGTGACGATGCGTTTGTGGGAAAACCCCGACAACAAAGTGTGCGCCGACTGCGGCTCGGCCAATCCTGAGTGGGCGTCGGTCAACCTGCTGCTGGTCATCTGTCCGGCCTGTGCAGGTACGAGCTCACCCGTGTTCACGTCTTGTGCGTTTGTGCATCACTAATTGTTGTGTTTATGAATCTCATTTGTGGATGTGATGAAGAGTCTCATGATTACAACTTAGCGTACGAGTCATCAGACGACTAGGCACAGTTGTGTGACCACAGAACAGGTTTTGCCGGTATCATGTTACGGTACACCACCGTCACAAACACAGATGCTGCTCTTTCTGTTAAACTGATGCGAGCTGACGTGTTGTAGTGGACGCCCTCAGCGTAGGCGGGCGACGCCACATGAAGCTGCCTGACGACATTGACAACGTTCTTGTAAACGGCTCACACGGGAGCTGAGCTTCCTCTGCTCCGCTGCACTCGCGCAACACGCAGCATCGTGGGCTAGACATATTATATCCGCGTAAACCCTGGTGAGCGGTTTGGGGGTTAAAATGCTGTCTCACTACATCAGAATCAGCTTTATTGCCAAGCAGGTTTTCCTCACACAAAGCATTTGCTTTGGTAACTTGGTGCTAAACAATAAAAATAAAATATATAATTAAAGTTGCAAGCAGCGTTGGGCGGGCCCTCGCATGTGTTACGTGTGGAGGTGTGAGGCGGCCACGATGCAGATTCTGGAGCTCTGCCGGTCAATGATGGCAGATGGATGTGTTGAGGGCGGGACTATAATTATCCATATCAAATTTGGTATAAATGGGAGCATGTATATTGAAGCTATAACAACTTCCTATTTCTCAGCGAATCGTCAATTTTTGAGACCACGCCACGGGCATGCTCGTGGATGAAAACTCGCAGTTTGTATAACTTTTAATCGTCAATGGTTTTGGACTGCACAGCGAAAATGTGAAGTTGATCGGACTAATTCCATAGGAGGAGTTCGTTAAAGTACAAAGTGTGCAAATCCCCAAAATGACCATTAAATCCAAAATGGCCGACTTTCCGTTGGGTGTGGGGCATCGTTCCAAGAGGCTTTTCTGTGCGTCTGGACATGATGCACTTACCAAAGTTGAGGTTACTTTGCAGAAGAAAATAGGGACCTCGCAGGGTTCATGCCCTAAATATTAAAATGCAGCACTGCAGTTAACTACATGTGCAGCGGTGTATGTATGTGTATTGTGTAACAGTTACAGAATGAAAGGTAAAAGGGGGGAGAGGTTTGGGAAGGCGTGAGAATCAGAGTCAGTGGAGGTCCTGGTTCTTGTTGGTGAGAGGTTTTGGTCCTGATGGACCACAGAGGAGTCAGCTGCAATCTTTCCTGCTCGCCTCAGAGTCCTGGAGGCGTACAGGTCCTAGAGGTAGTATTGTAGTACTCGACCGGTCTTGGTCTCGTCTCGGACTCGACCGCATTCGTACCTGGTCCTGTCTCGATCTCGGACATTGAGCAATAGGGATTTCCAGTCTGGGTCTGATGACCCACTGGTGATGCTGGTGCCCAGGAAGAGGACTGTGGAGTCACACAGGGTTATCGGGGAGGGTGGGGCTGGGCTGTTCCTAAAATCCACAACCATCTCTGCTCCTTCAAGAAGGAGTCCTTTCTCCTTCAGGTGTAAGTAAACTGAGGAGTTGGAGGAGTGACCCTCTTGTGTTGAGCCGTAAATAATATAGTCTGTGTGGAATGCTAATGTTGCGAGCAGATCTATTGGTTTAAATGCAGAATGCTAACAGTGTCTGTTCTCAGGTCAGCATCGAGCTCTGGGGATCAGGCTGTCGAAGGTCCGCAGTCTGACGATGGACAACAAGATCTGGACTGAACCACTCATACAGGTGAGGGGGGGGCAGACTGAACCACTCATACAGGTGAGGGGGGGGGGGGGGGGACAGGCTGAGGGGGGATTTAAACACTCGTGTGAGTTCAGCGAAACAAAACGGTGGTTCCCTGAACACCCTGCTGTGAACGCAAGCGCACTGAATTTTCCTGCCTGTTTTACACCGTTGTCTTTACAAACTTATCACAACTGATAACTGGGTAACACCTGAGACACGGTTAGCAACATTTTCGGTGGGCGTGTTTGAAACATTTTTGGATTGAACGACATGTTTCCTGCAACGGGCCACCGTTTCTGTTGAAAAAAACGTTTTGCTACGTTTTGTCTGCGCTGAACTCGGCCCAGGCGAAGGGAGGACTGAACCACTCATACAGGTGGGGGGGGGGGGGGGGGGGGGGGCAGACTGAACCACTCAATCATAACCTTTAACCTCTTCCTCTCCAGCTGTTTGTTAACTACGGTAACAGCCTGGCCAATCAGGTGTGGGCTCCAGCGGTGCCGGCGGCGGAGCGGCTGCGTCCGGAGTCGTCGGACAAGCAGAGGTCAAAGTTCATCCAGGATAAATACAGCAGGGGGCGCTACAGACGAGTCCACGCTCTGACCTCCTCACCCTCTCAGATGGATCAGGTCTGACTCAGTTACAGTTACTCTGACACGTTGCCATGGTAACTGTAGGGACGTTCAGTTCGGGTTTGTGTGTTTCAGGATGTAAAGTAAATATCAGTTTTCAGATCAGAGCAGTGGAAATATTGTAATATTTATTAGGCTGGATCAGATAAACATCCCACAGTGATGGATTTTCTTTAGTTGATTTCAAACATTTAGATACATTTAAATAACTTCATATTTTAGATTTAAATTAAATACCCTTTTTTAATTTACCTCCATGCCTCCAATAATGATGTCATTTTATTTTCACATAACTGAAATGGTAGATGATAAAAATACAGATGTATCTGTCGGTGTGAAGAAACTGATCTGAAACCAGTCATCATTACAGTTTCAGAGCTGGAGCCTGTTTGCTCTGTTCCATTCGAGGGTTCGATCTAATTGTTGTGCCTTGGTTTATTTGTGTTTTCAAGAGTGATCCAAAAAAACGGTTTGTCCCGAGACAGAGCGCACGTCCATGTACGCGCAAACTGTACATGGACGTGCGCTTAATATGTGAACATGAAAGTTTAGTGCTTACATCACCTGTACAGGTGTGTGATGATGTGTGTTTGTGTTTCAGAGGCTGCGTCAGGTGGTCTTAGGAGACGACGTAGGAGAAACGATGTCGCTGATCTGCTCGGGAGCAAAGGTCTGATGGTTTCACTCTTTGATGATCTTTTAATGGTCATTACGCACGCACACATTTAAAGTGTTTTTCTTTATTCACTTCATGTCACCGTTTTAAGTTTAGCATCTTCAGCAGCTGAGCTCACGGCTCCTGCAGGTCACACTCCAACACGTCTGTCTGTAAAAAGCACCTGTGAAGTTACTTGGTGACCAGACGTGCTGTCATGTGACAGCAGGTAAATCACAGGTTTAAATTAGTAAAGGAACAATGAGTGAGATCAGCTTCAGGGTCCTGGTCCTGCAGGTACAGGGTCACACTTTGTTTCTGCTGTGAGAAACAGCCGTTTACTACTTCCTGTACCTGAGTGATGTTCGTTACCTGTGTGCAGGTGTGTCAGTCAGACCCTCAGAGCCCCTCCCCCATCATGCTGGCTGAGAAGGCCGGTCAGGCTCTGCAGACCCAGCTGCTCCGGCTCAACGAGTACACAGGTAACACACCCCTCTTCTCACCTGGCTGCACTGACGTACAGGTGGACACTGTGACATCACTGTTGGGCGTGGTCACTGAGGTGACCTAACTGTTGAACAAACTCATCTGGATGTGATTCTGGATTCAGGACTTTTTATTCTGTTTTTATTCAGAGTTCCCGCCTCACCGGCCACAGTCAGCCAATAGGAGACCTGACCCCGCCCCCTCAGGTAGGATGAATCACCTGGATGAATTTATAATGAGCATGTTTTTAGAACTTTTTGTTTATGCAGTCTGTCATTGTCTGTATGAATCATATTTGGAGCTGCAGGACGTCTCTGAGCGGAGAAACACAAAGAAAAGCAAATGTTGTTTTGAACCAAAAGGCCACCGTACGAGTCCTGAAAAAGATGATGTCATTCTGTTCAGCACTTTGATCCTCAGAAACATTTTCTGTGTGTGAAGGTGAGGAAGAGGAGGAGCTTCATGGAAAACTGGAAGAAGATCGTTTTCTGTTCTCATTGGAAAACGACTCGGCAGCGTGCGACGTCCTCGACCTGCGAGAAGTTCTGTCCGTCTTCATTAAAGACGGGTAAATAAAATAGTGAAACTTCTGATACTACTACTAATGTATTGCTTGTACTGTATATAGCAGACAATATCACATCTATTAAATCAGAAATATGTGAAGTTGATTCAGTAAAACCGAAACAGTGAGGAAGAAACAGAGACGTCATTTAGCAGCTCACGACCTGCTGCAGCCTGTCTCGGCTTGGATGCTCTTAGAAAGTACGTGTGAGTCTTTCTTGGTTTAATAAAGGTTTAAACAGACATTAGGCAAACTGAAGAGCAGGATGTCTGTACTTCAAAGCTCAGGAGCCTGAAGAAGGGAAACTACACATTCTTTCAAACACAATTCAACATGTTGAGAAGCAGAACAGAGTTTTCTGTGTCAGTTAAAGGAACAGGATGTTGTAGAGGACAGCTCCCTCTGGTGGAGACTCCTCATCACTGCAGGATTCTACAAACTGCTTCAACAGGTGGAGGAAAACACCTGTCAATGACTTTAATATTGAGTCAGAAACAGCCATCAAATCACCACAGAACTGAATCGAGGTCAGGAGAACCAGATGGTTGTTTAGACTGAAATCCTTTCTGTGTGGATTTTATAGAACATACTGGCTTTATAGACACATTATAGGAAACAGATTTTCCTAATGCAGCGCTGTCAAATGTAAAATAGATCTAATGATTTCAAATGTAATGCGGGTCAGAAGGTGCCTTGCAACAAACCCTAACTTTCAGGTTAAGTCTGACGCTACTTTATTCTGTTAAAGCGAGACACTGCAGGTGAACAGGGAACAGAATTAACTAACATATCACTGTGAAACGTTCTTCGTTGATTAGTCACATTAAGGCAATATTATTTTGTATTACAGGTTTCCTGAAATATTATGTTTAATATGCAAATGAGGCAGTATCTAATGAAATATGCACTAATTTGCATCCATTTCAAGAACTGAAATCTGAACACAGATGAAGTCAGGTTCAAAATTATTTTTTGATTTTGTTGACACATCAGACAGATTACCCCTTAAATCAGAAATACTATCAGCAAGCATGGAAAAAATAACGTTATTTCATGGTTTTGGTAATAAAATGTTCCATAACTCAGGCTGTGAATGATGTATGAACAAACCTCTCTTCAGAACATAATTGGGCATAAAACTGGGAAGTCTGGTGTCTGTAAGAGCTGCTGAAGTGAAGATGTTAAATTCTACACATTTTCATTGAAAATCAATATATACAGACCAAATATCTAATATCAAGTTACCAACGTAAAAACCAAGTAAATCAGTCCTCCGTCTCTTCTGGACAGGAGACACGTTCTATGTATGTTTATGCAGATGATGACGTTCTGTCAGTCACGTGTTATGTGTCTGAGCGCAGAGGACTGCTGGACCACATTTACAACTTGTGATCATTTCCTTTGCACTGATTTTTGGCACATGGCAGTAATGGAAACAAACACGACAGACTGCAGAATCTGTGGGAAACTGTAACTCAGGCTCAGCAGTGTGCTGGTCACTAAGGACATTTGTAATACTGCTTCTAATGCTTCCTGTCCGTGTGTTGGTGTGTTTTCAGACCAGCTCATGAGTTTGAGATGGTGACGCTGAGCGATCAGCTGGCCTGTGCCGCTGACAACAACGAGGCACTGCTGGATCACCTGGTCCACATACTGAAGGTAAACCTGGGTGTGTCTGTCTCTCTGAAGACCAGTTTGAGCTTTAGACGTTAAAGAAGAAGACAGAAAGACACGTTGTCTGGTCTTCACCTGCAGATGTCTGTTGGAGGGTTCTTGTTATTAACGAGTTCATGTTATCAACCTGAGTCCATGTTTGCAGGTGATTCTCCCACCTGGCGTGTCTTATGCGGAGGTGTGCGGGGCTTCTGCTGTCAGTAAAGTGTGTGTCGTTGAAGTGGGCGGAGCCTCTACTCAGTCTGACTCCTGGTTGTTGCTGTGGGAGGACGGCATCAGTGTTTACCCCGTCCACAGACAGACACGGCAGACTCTGAGGATGGAACTGAGCATGCTCAGTCACCAGGGTAATGGTCAACTGTTTTAGTAAAAATCTGTAAAAACTGAAGCCTGGAGCAAACTCAGCTTTACTCTTCACTGTGGAATTATTATTAATCTGACAATCTGTATTTATCTAAGATTAAAGATGTTTCGTCAGTTCTTAAAATAAATATAACAAGTAAAGGCTAAATCCCAGCAGGGGTCTTTCAGACTTATATCCATGTTTTAAACTAGATACTGGGGAAGAGGATGGATTGTTAAAATTTGCTTCCATTTGTTGAGAGTCCTAAATATACATAGAGCCGATCAGTTTTAATTATTTTAAATCAGATTTTCTGTTTTTGTGTTTTCTGCTGTCAGATCATGTGTTCCTCTTTTTGTTTGTTCTATTAATTTTAGTTAAGTTTAGTTTAAATAATAAAAAACATCTAAAATTCCCTGTGTAATGTCCACATGCTCTTCATCAGATAGTGTTCCACAAGGCTCCAATCTGGGTCCTCTACTGTTCAGACAGAATTTTACAACACCGGGTTGTATAATGAGATGAAGTTGTAGTTCCCTTTAGTATGTTACCGCTGCAGAGAGAGTTTGTTTCTATGCAGACGACACCCGACTGTATCCAGCTGTTCAGTGAGCTGATCTGAGCCTGTTTACTGCTTTAAAAATGGATCTGAAATCAATGTGAGACTGAAACACCCTCCACCTGAGTCAGGATAGAACAACAAGTTTAGTTTGTTAACAAGAAAATGAGTTTTCAGGTAACATATGTCAGTCAGTGTTGCATCTCATATGAGAGTCCAGTCACAGTGTAAGGAACGAAAACAGCATTGTTTTGATAGAGCTGATGTTTGTTCTGAGTCCACTGAACCAGAATATGAATCTGTCTGAAAGAAAGAAGTTTTTATAACACAGACCTGACGTAAGAAGCTCAACTGATGTGAAAAACAAATTGGGAACAAAAGTGAAGTTTTGAATCTATTTGAATTAAACTCTGAATGAAATCTCTGAACATCAAACGTGGTCTCGTGTTCTCTTTCAGAAATGGATCTATCTGAAAACATTATCACCATGGTGACTGCAGACAGGTGTGCACACACTCACATTTCCCTCCTGAGAAGATTATGAATCTGTTTACATTAGCTGCAACAATGTTTACTTACACATTTATATTCCTGACTTCTGATTGGCTCATGGCTTGCATCTTGTTGTTTTCTCATCAGGACCGTGTCGCTGCGTTTTGAGGAGCAGCACAGCTGTCAGTCGTGGTTTAACCACCTGCAGAAAGCCCTGACCAATCAGAAAGCAGCTCCACAGCGTCAACGCCCAGCTCGCCTGTCTCTGTACCCAGTGATGGATGTGGGGTCGAGGGGTTCAGTTCCACCGGCCATCGAACGCTGCATCTCCCACATCACAACCTACGGTCAGTTTATGTTCACACATCATACATATTTATTTTTACATAATTTATACATTTACAAGGTAGATTTATTGATCGTTTTACAACACAGGGTTGTTTAACAAGGTAAAGTTGTAGTTCCCTTTTTTGATACTCGCATAAAGCAAACATTATATACAAAACGTTTACACAGTAAATGGTGGATATATAATAAGTCATAGAAATAAAACTGTTGTGCATGGAGCAGTGCTGAGGATGAATGTAAAAGTTTCTCAGCCTGGGGGAAGAAGCTGCTCTGCAGTCTGGTGGTGCTGCAGCAGAGTGAACAGGCTATCCTCTAGGGTTTTGCAGGCACCTTACCGATATCACGATGCTCGGGAGATGGGTACCAATGATATTCTGAGCAGTTTGAATCCCCCGCTGCAGAGCCCTCCGGTCCTGGGCAGTGCACATCCCATGTTAGAGATGTTTCCAGTCAGGATGCTTTCTGTTGCTCCTCTGTAAAAGCTGACAAGAACTTGGCACGGGTATTTAACCTTCATTCAGTCTTCACAACAGAGTGACGATGGTGGCTGTCTTGAAGCAGGTGGGAACCCTCTCCTGAGACAGTGAGATGTTGAAAATGTCAGTAACAACATCAACTAGCTGATTGGCTCAGGTTTTTAGTACACGGCCAGGAATGTTATCAGGCCCAGCTTATTTACTCATATTCAGTCTCAGCAGGACTCTCCTCACATCTGCTGTGGATACTGACAGTGGTCGGTCCTCTGGAGGTGGAGTAGACTTTACAGCTGACTCCTTGTTGAGGAGACCAAAGTGTGCATAAAAGGTGTTAAGTTCATCTGGTAATGTGGCCTCACACATGATGGGGGCGCTCCTGCTTTTGTAGCCTGGGAGGTTTTTGATGGCCTGCCACATATCTTTGGTGTTGAGGTCTCTCCAGTCTCTGCTGATGTCTCCACTTTGAAAGCTGGCATCAAGGAGGCAGTCTCAAAACAGTCCTGTAGAGCTGCTGTAGCCTCACCTGTCCACACTGTGACTGTTTTGCTGTTGGTTTGACCTGTTTAATCAGCTGGGTGGGCAGGAGAAACAGAGAAATATGGACTGGTAAATAAAATAGAAGTTAAATTTTTTTGTCTCTCAGGTCTGAAGGTGGA
>NC_060172.1:4122664-4141902 GCF_021292245.1 Micropterus dolomieu | reverse complement strand
TTATCAGGCCCAGCAGCTTTACTCATATTCACTCTCAGCAGGACTCTCCTCACATCTGCTGTGGATACTGACAGTGGTCGGTCCTCTGGAGGTGGAGTAGACTTTACAGCTGACTCCTTGTTGAGGAGACCAAAGTGTGCATAAAAGGTGTTAAGTTCATCTGGTAATGTGGCCTCACACATGATGGGGGCGCTCCTGCTTTTGTAGCCTGGGAGGTTTTTGATGGCCTGCCACATATCTTTGGTGTTGAGGTCTCTCCAGTCTCTGCTGATGTCTCCACTTTGAAAGCTGGCATCAAGGAGGCAGTCTCAAAACAGTCCTGTAGAGCTGCTGTAGCCTCACCTGTCCACACTGTGACTGTTTTGCTGTTGGTTTGACCTGTTTAATCAGCTGGGTGGGCAGGAGAAACAGAGAAATATGGACTGGTAAATAAAATAGAAGTTAAATTTTTTTGTCTCTCAGGTCTGAAGGTGGATGGCGTGTACAGGCGCTGTGGCCTCGCTGTCAAAGTCAACAGATTGGTGGAGGCTCTGAAGACGTCACCTAGATCCGCCCCTCTGGAGAGTGATGAGCAAGGTGTGTTGGACGCTTGCTCCGCCCTCAAACAGTATATCCGCCAGCAGGAGAGTTTGATCCCCGACAGAGACTCACAGCAGTGGCAGCAAGCTGCAGGTTAGTACACAGGTACATGTAATAGTAGGATATAACTACAGTAGTATCTGTGTAAACATTGTGGTAATGGAACAACAGAAGTAGTAGTATCAGAAGGCTGTCTGGACTTGTACCATAAAGTAGTAATACTACAGTAGTACTCACTCTAACAGAACTTTCTCTCTCTCAGAGATTTCAGGTGAACACTCCAGGTTTTCAGCCTACCGTCGGTTGCTACGGCAACTTCCTGACGACAACCGAGCAACGCTGAACGCACTGTTTGGACACTTTTACATGTAACTCTAACACAAAATAATGTTAATATCAGTATCCCGATCTTTGTTGGCACACTAGGTCTGAGACAGCAGTTAAAGCAGTTAGTGTCATTTGAAAGCAGCAAAGATGGTCAGAACATTACCACACAGTCCACATCCTCACGGTGAGTCATAAACCAGACTCTGTTAGACCTGAACAACATAGGTTAACCTCTTTACTGCCCCCCCCCCCGTCTCTCACAGGGTCCAGGTGATGTCTCAGGATAACAGGATGTCTGCTCATAATCTGGCTGTGGTTCTGGTCCCGACTCTGTTTCAGACTATGAACCAGGATATGCTCCGACTCACTAAAGAGTTTATCATCCATCACACACTTCTGTTCCTGGTAAATATGCTGCACGACACACGCAGACTGTTGTAGACCTCTTCTGTACATGTTATGCACCCTGTAAACCCCGACCCCAGACTGCTGCTGTTTGTTTTCACTGATCAGAGATCAGGGTTATGTTTGTGATTGGTCGTCTGCTGCAAAAACCAGCCTGTTGATGTGAATGCGCCCATGGCTACATTAGGAAACCCTGCAGCTAGTCCCCGACCTCTGTGCAGCTAGTCCCCGACCTCTGTGCAGCTAGTCCCCGACCTCTGTGCAGCTAGTCCCCGACCTCTGTGCAGCTAGTCCCCGACACTGAATGTTGAGTGCTCTGTTTCTGCTGACATCTTTCTGACAGAACATGTTGAGACCAGCTGAACTGATTTAAAGGGTTAAACCTGACTGATGTGTTTCTCTGCAGACACCCAGTGAGGAGCAGGAGGAAGAGCAGATCACTGTCTTCTGAGGAGGAGGAGGAGGAGCAGATGTTTGTGGCCGGTCTTGACTTCTTTTAACTTAACCTGAACTAACTTGCATAACCAAGATGACAAAGGTCCGGTACGCCTGGCGCTGGTACTCTCCCACGCTCATATCTGTGCTTTGGGAGTTATTATACAAAATATTCTGCGCAGGTTGGTTTCGGGATGGAAGCTAGTGTTTTACAAATGATCAAACTTTTGCTACAGATGTAAATGAAATATTTGATTGGTTGGAATCTGTTGATCACTTCAGGGTGTCCACACTGTTGTAGAAAAGGGTTTTATTATTATCTCTTTTATTAAAATGTACAAATATAGGAGTTTATATTTTATTAACACAAATTTTGAGGAGATGTCAGTCCAACTCCTCATTTACTATCATGTAGACCACTCATTAAAAGTCTGTTGTTCATTTACTCAAATCAGCTGTTTTAACCTCCTTTTTCTATTTACAACATCTAAAAATCTAAACAGGAAGTGGTTCACAAGGCTGAGCTCAGACTTATTGTTGGACAGAGTTCAGGGATAAACTGATGAATGTTTTCATTTAAATGTGAGCAGCTGCTGCATAATGAGCTTATTATAATATCATGTTTATAGTACTTTTGAGTAACGTCAGTTTAAAGTGCTTCACATTTAGGATAAAATACCATAAAACTTTAATTACTGCTTTTATTTGTTTAACCTCTAAACATTTTGACGGCCGTGCGGTCCTGGTTGGCAGCGTACGGTATGTAAACACAACTGCTATGTTTAAGTTCAGATGCTCATATGATGCACCATTGGAAAGTCGTTGTGATCGACCAATGCAAACTATTTCAAGATACCACAGCAGGTACAAGCAGCGCCTCTGTCAGACCAGCCAGTACAATCAAAACTGACGCGACTCACCTATGAAGCCTCAGAGAAACTTTATCCACCAGTCGATTTATATTCGGACAAAAATGGTCTTGTTACTTTGTCAAAGGTCCAGACGATCAAATCCAGTAAAAACATTTAGTCCAAAGCACATTATTCCTTCAATAAAACCCCAGGGACTGCTGCCGCATCGCTTCATCTTTTTCAGCAGACGTGTCTAATAGGTCATTAAAAGCGTAATAACTCCGGTTTGGATGTAAACAACTATGATATCTTCATTTCAAAATGGCTGCTGATCTCTAACCTTTCGATTGACACCTAATTGGACCCAGAAGGAGCTCTCATGTCCCGTACAGCCTACAATAACCAATGAGAGCCCGCGCTGAAAGGAAGCCCCTATCATTTCCAACCAACTGCACCGATGATTGACTGGCACTTTGTGTAGCCAATAAAATTCTGAAATAATGAGAGATGGCTTCAACTACAAAGTTCATTATCTACCAGCAAAAAAACATCTGCGTAAAGCTGCAGGCAAATACGACAACAGCTGCATGCTGCCAAAGTGAAAAACACTTAGGCATACTCTTAGAAGTACCTCTGTTATACATGAATTTTCTGTGTAATGCTAAAGAAATTAAACTTGGACTAGTTAAGGCTTCATGCTGTGGCCCCAGTGTTTGTATTAAGTCCCAGCTCTAGTTGTGTACATGCATGTGTTAGCAAACCTTTTCAAAGAGAAATGAAAAACGTTTTACTGTGTGTGTTCAAACTCATATTACATTCCATTTACTCATTTAGCTGACGCTTTTATCTAAAGCGACTTACAATTGCTCTACAAGTCAGAGGTCGCACGCCTCTGGAGCAACAAGGGGTTAAGTGTCTTGCTCAGGGACACAATGGTGGATGGGTCACAGTGGGAACTGAACCCGGGTCTCTCACACCAAAGGCATGTGTCTTATCCACTGCTCCATCACCACCCCTAAACATGTTAATCAATTCCAGTTGCACTTACAGTATTTGTGACTGTTTGAGTGTGATGTGAGAAACCCAAACCCATGCATTTACTCCAGAAGGTTTAAAGACTGCGTACAGTTTCCTTTGGGCCTCGGATGACGTTTTAGGTGAACTGAAGATTGGACAGGCCTTTAAGTCCTTTTACCATGCTGGTAAATGTGAATGACTTAAATTTTGGGACTTGTTGTAAAATGAACTGATCGACTGAACTGAAAGCAGGCGACCTGCTGGGCTTCAAGAGGTTTTATACATCCAAAGAACTTCTACAAAAACCGGACCAGGCTTCTAATTGAGACCTGAGTTTATTTGTCAAGTAATGCAGCCACAACCGGTAAACAGGGACAGGTGTCTGACTGGGACTAGGCTTTACAGTACACACATACAAATACAAGTATACATATACACACATACAAATGGATGATCCGTAGACAAAGATTAAAGCATACAACCAAAATAAACCAACTCTGAGGCAAACGTGTTTCTAAGCTCTAGAAATGAGTTTTCAGCAGCTGCTTGAAACAAACCGAGCAGATCTGCTGGAGGTTCTGTTCCAGAGTAAAGAGTAAAGTTTCCTTTACTGCATCTACAAGCAGCACTGCGTCTCTATGCGGGGACGGGCCGAGAACTGGGCCCAGTCTGGTCTTCTTTGGAAAAACGGTATCAAAAGCTAAAGAGCACCATTCATTAAACCTGTTAACAGAGTCATTAAAGTTCCCTGAGAAGTCGGCACTGATTGGACAACAGTGTCAAAAACGGATGAATTTAATAAGTGTATTGAATGGAGACGAAGTCAGACATGGAGTTCAGAGGAAACCTGAGATGGAGGGTTTGTGATGAGAATTAGGGGTTCAGCTGTGTTCTCACCTACAGAATGATCATCACACTGGGCGGTTCAAGGTAAAAGTAAAGTAATGTTTTGAAACCGGGAGAACATTAAATGTAAGAATCTAAGATTAACTTCTTTTACTGTGAAGGAAGCAACATCTGTGTCTGCAGAACTCCAGAGCAGGTCATCAGAACTAGAAACCTACCGCCCCTGCGTAGTTCTGGGGTTTTCCTTTCATACTGTAACTATCTCAACATGACGAAGAAGCAAACGGCATCAATAAAAGCAGCAGTACTGCAATACTGACTCGCTGGTTTAGAGCCCCGTCAGAGCTCCGGTTGTACCGTCCACTGGAACCGTTACTGGACACGGACCTGCCGCCTCTTTCATCTTTACACACTTACAAAGAACTGATAATAAATACTAACCGTGTTATTTAGGAACGTTCAGTTTCAGCTGCAGGTCCAGCTCTGGCTGGGAACAAACTTCGCTTTCACGCAGAGATCCAGAATAAACACTGACAGAATAACCACCGATAGGCCACATTCACTCAGTCATACTGAAGTAATGTTTCCAGCATAATCCTGCAGCCATGTGTGCTTTCACAAAGTGATCCGGCTTTCTGGAACCAGCGGTGTGGAAAAAGACCGCTACGTGTAACAACAGCGGCGTGCCGGCTCTGTTACTACCAACGTTCCCGACTCAGAGGCGGATCAAATCTGACCCCAGCTTTCCCGCTCAATACTCCCGGAAACTAAGGCGGCGTGAAAGCACCTGGTGAGAACAGGAATTCCACAGTCCCTTTGATTGATCAGCTGCTGCCACCTAAATACAAACACTGCCTGTTTGGCAGGCATGTATCTGGTTCCACCCTGAATATGAACTGGTTCAGTTTATAGATCCCTGATCCCTTACTAGAAGTGGCCGCCGTTCATCATCTGGTCCGCTGTTGCCCTGTGGAAAACCAAAGCATGTGAAACAGCAACGAACTGTGTTCCAGCACCGTGTTCCTAAAGTCTCGGGTCGTCTCTGTGGAGGTCCTCCCGGCGCCTCATTAGATCCAGCTCCTGGACCTCGCTGAATTCCCTCAGCTTCATCACCGGGCGTCTCCGCCATCTTCAACATGTCGGGGGGGAACGTCTGTCCTCCGTTAGCTGAGACCAGCTCGTGGATTTTAATCATGAAGTCCTGAACTTGCTTTCGGCTTCGTCTTCTTTTGTTGTCAAACACACAGTATCTCCCTCCACACCTGGAGAGCAGAGCGGACACACAGCTGCTGGACTGGATCATGTCCTCTATGGACATGCCTCCCAGTTGGTCTTTATGTGTAAAAGCCACCATGACGTAGTTCGGAGCCTCACTGCCGAACAGTTCTGGGAGCTTCTGAAGCAGATCAGAGTCTGTTTCGGACATCCTGCCGATCTTCACCACAATGACGAAGGCGTGCGGTCGCTCACCGCCATCCAGGATTCTCCTGATCTCCGTGTACAGCTGAGACTTGGTAAATCCCGGAGTGTCCACCACCGTGACCCGACGACCTGCCACGTCTGCTGATTTCCTGACGCTCTCTGTACTGACGCTGATAAAGCCAGAGCCTGTTTTAAACAGATCTGATCCCAGGATGGTGTTTCCTGTTGAACTCTTCCCTCCTCCAGGCAGACCGAGCAGCACGACCGCGACAGGACCAGCAGCTGGACGAAGAGAAGAAAATGGAAAAAAATCAATGACCTTTTCATAACTAACAGTCCAGCAGGGTCCTCATAGAGTAAGAAAGGCACACCAGGCATAACCCTCCAGCTCCAGGACAGCCCCGCCCCCACACCGGAACTCCATCTATCCACGTACTGACCGACAGCTTGTGAATTTCTACCCGCTGTGAAAGCTGACATTAACGGCCAGTGCTGGGTGACGTTACTTTAAAAAGTAAAGCTCGGCGTACACTGCATTGGGCTGAATTACCGCTTTGGTGGGCGGCATTTGACAGGTGAATTTCTGACATGTAAGCAAAGACTGGACGGCCGTCTTCAGGCTGTCGCACAGTTGAAGGAGAACCAGGAGGTGATCAGCACCTTTAATGCTCACAGCGCCTGCATGAAGAGGTGAACGGCGACACGAGGTAGCACGTAGCTGCTGTCCATCTACCTCTGAACTCACTGACTCTCCCACCGCCGCACAGCCTCGTCTTCGGCCCGTAATCTGTAGCCAATTTCATTTTGTCCTATTTTCCGGGACTATAGCTCTCAAAGCTACGGAGCAGGAAAGATTTGATCTGCCTCTGAGCCGGGAACGTTGGTAGTAACAGACGGAACGTGTCTGTGAAAAATGGTGCAGTGGATAAGACGTGCCTTTGGTGTGAGAGATTCCCGGGTTCGATTCTCACTGTGTCCCTGAGCGAGACCCTTAACTCCTACTTGCTCCAGAGGCGTGCAAACTCTGACATACAGTATCTCACAAAGTGAGTCGACCCTTCACATTTTAGTAAATATCTGATTCTATCTTTTCATGTAACAACACTGAAGAAATGACCCTGTGTAAAGTTGTGAGCGTACAGCTTGTGTAACAGTGTAAATGCGAGTCGGCCTGAGCTCGCCACGGAGTCCGTGGAGAATAAATCACCAGAGTTGTAAATGAAAGGGGCTTGCGGTTACGGAGATGTGAAATGAATGTATGTCTATGGGAGTGTTATTTGATTTCCCATTAATAGCGCCACCTAGAGGCCAACTGACGCCAAATGTCACACAGGCCCTCGGGAGGCCGTGCCACATAAGGTCCCCGAGGTTTTTTTGGACGTCGACGTCTTTAATGTGCAATAACAGCGCCACCGATGGGCATATTTGGGTTTACTTTGGTGCCTGTAGTGAGGGGACCATGCAGAACAATTGGGCTGTGGTTTCATGTCAATGTGAGTTGTGGTTATAGAGGAATAATTTTTTCTGATTAAATAGCGCCACCTAGAGCCGAGTTGCACAGGCCCTCAGGGGGGCGTCTCACATTAATGCTCCAAATTTGGTATCAAATGGCCATTCCAAACCGCAGATATGGCCTCACTTCCTGTTAGTAGTGTTTTTCGCAAACATTTGTTAGCATATAATTGTGACATTTTTAGTCAGATCAAAATTTCCTCTTCAAACTTTTGTCAGCTTGGTCCAGAGATTATCGGTGCCAAGTTTGGTGTCAATCGGACTTGCAGCTTCGGAGGAGTTAATTAAAATAGGTTAGAAAGAAATAGGCGGAAATGGGCGTGGCCTATACCATGAGATTCAGCTGGATCCCCCGAACACGTGGATATAAGGTTTTTGATATCCGCCTTCTTGGGCGGGAGTTCCAAGCCCAAACACGTTGACCTTGCTTATAGCGCCCCCTAGAGGTAGAAGTGTGCAATTTTTTCCGCCTGCCGTCGTCTCATGGGTCTGAACGTACCCTGTGATTCGCGTCTGTAGCCCTTACCGTCTAGGCCGCAGTATTGGACTTATGCGAAAACGTCCAGAAGAATAAAAATAAAAATCTTAGCGAAAACAACAGGGTTCCCAGCTGGTTCCCAGCTCCACTGGTACTGGGAACCGCGATGCCTTGCAATCACGGGTTCCCAGCCCACTTGGGCTTGGACCCCTAATAGATTGTAGAAAGAAATTGTACCGCGGCAGGGCTGGGTGATCCGTTGTTACAGGCTGTAAATGGCTCAGTTAGTTTCTGATGCAGAAACACGTCCGACAGCGATGATCTTATTACTCAGGGAGGAAATAAATCCATGTCAGAAACACTTTGCAGCACTTCAGTCGTGAGGTGCAGCCCTAAAAGCAGAGCCGGTGTAGCCAACAGTACATTAACCAGGTCAGTGCTTAGTTTCTGACTTCCAGCTCTGCACAGAAGCGCTGACTGGAGGAAACCGAGCAGAGCGATGGTCAGGAGGGAAAAACGGTGAACTTTGAAAACAGAACAAAGAGACTGATGAACCAAACTAACAGATTACTTTACTGGTTACAACAAAGCAGGAATCTGAGTACTCTGAGTAGTTCCTCTGTATGAGCAGCAGCTTTCTGTCTTCACTGTGGAGGTTTAAACTGCACGAGAACATGATACCTGGTGGACGAGGTCCTGGGTCCCTGGTCTGAAGGTGACCCGTCTCCTCCAGCAGCTCCCGGACTTGTTCCTGATCTCCACTTTCATTATTGAACAGATGGCGACACTGGAACTGGTCTAAAAGGTTTGAAAATCTCTTCCCAGACTCGCCACCGTCACTTTCCTTTTCCTGGATTAAATCCTCCAGAGACCTGTCCTTCAGGGTGTCTCCGTTTGTGAAGAGCATACAACTCTTCCTCAACCCATCATCCTCGAGGACAGCGATGGCTGCCTTCACAGCCTCCTCTTGTTCAGCGGTGAAGCGCTCGGTGCTGAGGACCACCACAAAAAGACATGGTCTGGAGGACTGCAGGACTCTCTGACAGCGGGTCTGGATCTCTTCCTCGTGGCCTAATATTCCCGGAGTGTCGATCACTAAGATCCGTTTCTCAAATACTATTTCAGCAGCTTCACAGATTTCTCTGGTCACAGATGCTAAGGAAGTCCTTGACTCGAACGCCTGGCGTCCCAGGATGGTGTTTCCTGAAGCACTTTTCCCGACTCCCGTGTTTCCAAGCAGGACAATGGTGAGATCTGGACCTGGATCTGGATCTGGATCCGGATCCATGTTTAAACAGCACAGCACCTGCTGGGGCCAGAGAAGGATCATTCACAAAAATTTCCTTGTATTTCTGAAAATTGTGAGAAATAAATTTGAGGTTGCAGATCGTTCGGACTCTGAGAAACGAGTCTTGGTCACAGGGATTTCTAATCAAAGGATCCTTTGATTGAATACACGTGTGAGGCATGTAGGCGAGATTTTAACGAGTATGGAGACATTTCTGAGGCTTCGTACATCTGCATTCTTTTGTCAGCTCAGGAGGAGCCTTTGAGTGGATGCTAATATTCTAGATGTGATTTGCTATTTGTGCCTGAGCTTACTATTGGCTGTTGTGTGTGTTGTTTGTATTTAAGAAGAGAAAAGTGCTCAGGTCGGCAGAGACCCGTGATCTCTCTCTCCGTGATTCATCACATCTTTGACTCTGTATTCTTTGGGAAGAAATTATTCCACCACTAAATGTCCAACACTCCACAGAGGGAGACTTAAAGGCAGAGACCTCCAACATAAAATCCCGGGGCCCTTTAAGTGGATGATGGGGGCCGGTGTGACACCGAAATCTGTGACCCATCAGATTATGTGACACTGTTGGGAAGTAAAGCATTATACGTTACTAGTTACTGTCATTTGAGAGTAATTTGTTACTATCTGTGAATTGAACTTCATTGATTATGTAAATATCGCGGCCCTCGGCCAGGATGAACTGACTGCAGCCACGTATAGAATCCTGTTTACACCAATCCATGATGATACAGCAAAACTAAAGTACCAGCTGAACTTTATAAACTGTTGGAGATTCATTTCTAACTAAACTTCATATTTTATAAACTCTTCATGTGTAAAAATCTGACTTTGTAAAGTAACAGTACAGTACTTGAGTAAATGTACTTAGTTACTGTCCACCACTGACTGAAACGATTAGTGGATGGATAGAAAAGAATTATCATTTCAGCTTTCAGCCTCACACATGACGTTTTGCTGCTTTTCCCCGTAATATTTAATTATTTTTAGTATTTTAATAATTTGAATGTTTCTTTATTTGGACTGTTGCTCTGACAAAACAAAGCATGATGAACGAGTTACTTTGGGCTCTGAGTAACTGGCATTTCTCACTACTTTCAGAATTTCTACAATCGATTGATGGAGAAAATAATAAAGTACAAATATCTCTTATTTGTACTGAAGTACAGTCCTTGAGTAGAAGTACAGCCCTGCACTGTCACCAGGAAACGGAGCTAAAGAAAGACACGTGAAACTGATCCCAGGAGGACGCAGTGAGGACCCGATGATAAACCGAGACAGGAAACAACATGACGGAACCAAAACATGTCAGTGAACTGCAGATCAAGAAGGTTGAGCGTTAATTTGTTGCATCATATTATAAAGTCAGGCAGGCAGAGAGCAGCAGGACTAACTGAGGAACTCCTGGAACTAGACTGGATTTTAGCGGGTGTGAATGAAGACCGAAGGAAACACAGCCAGTAATTCTCTAACAGATTGTAAAGCTGAGATTCTATAGCTGCAGTCTAGAATAACATGCAGCTGGGCTTTACTTACTTACACCTGTCTTTGTGATGACAGACGTGAGTGGCTGCACACTGATGGATGGCAGAAGACATGAGATGATCCGGTCTCCCGCAAACCCGTCTGGCTGCGTCCGGGATCTGTGCGCAAACTCAAGAGGACAGCATGAACATGTGGACTACAGAAGTCTCTGAGTGAGATCATGGATCAGCTGCTGTCTGTCTGCAGGACTGGATCCACATATTTATACGTTACTTACATTAGAAAGTCTTCCGAACCTGGGTTAGACCACTTCCTGCTGGGGATAGGTGATCTGACGCCACGCCCACGTAAATCAGCTGACAAAGGGTTAATTTAGGTGCTGGGGCTCAAAATGGCGGCAGCAACACTTTCTTAGTGATCGCGTGCTTTTAGCACTCGTGTTGATTTAAACTGGACGTGGAGGAAACCAGATTCACCCGAGCTGATGGAGGAGAGAGAGAAAGCCGGTAAGTTTCATTTTATAAGCTGCTTTCCCTGCAGAGTGAAGGGTGCGCAGTGGAAATATTCACAAGTGTAAACCTGTGTGCATCAGTGAGCACCGCGATACGCTGTGCGCATTTACGCACGAGGCACAGCAGCATGAAGCACCTGAGGGCAGCCTCTCTGATCAGGAAAGGAGAATTCTGTTCACACTCATCCATGAAGATAAAGACGAAATGTTTCTCCATGTTTGTGAATTATTAAAAAATCAAAACACCATATATTTATTAAAATGCGCTGTAACGCGTTACTGAGATTGTGACGGGTAGAATTATTACTAATATATTTTAAGTTACATAATAACATGTTAGATATATTATTATCATTAGTGATTGTGATCACTGCCTTACAGCAAAAAGCTATAGGCCTACATTACTGTAACTGCGTTACTCCCAACACTGGTCACTAGTAACCAAAAATACCAGTAACTAATAAATAAGCAGAGCAGCTTTTAAATAGCGAGTAGTGAATAAATGTTTAAAGGGCTTGCTACAGGGACAGAGGACAGCTGAACAGATTGGCCTGACAGCTAAAGTGAAACTACCAGACAGATGATGATAAGAAGTGTTTTAAAGGGGTCATGATCGGGTAGTTACCTACACAGAGAAGGTTTCAGCAAAGGAAATGAAAATTATAACACACACATATCTAAAATATATATATATATATATATATATATATATATATATTATACACAGTAGTTATCTCTCTGTCTGTTTCTCCCTTCCTACCAGGACCAGGACCAGGAAGGAGGAGAACCCAGAGTATGGACGAACCTCCAACAGGTCTGAAACCAAACATCTGTTCATTCACTTCTTCTCCTGTGATTCCTGATGTTGGCGGCGGTGCTGTAGCCTACTTGAGTAAAACTACAGATACACTTGCTAAATATTACTGCACTAAAAGTATTTAATTTAAATTTCTACTTGAGTCTAAAGTACCTGCTTTAAAAAACACTGAAGTATCAAAAGTAAAGAGTACTATTAGTATAGTTCTGTGTGTCAGGGGTCCCCGACATGACAAAGCAAATTTTCCTCTGTATTAAACACTGCCATTATAAACAGGCTAATAACTCTACTGCCTGGAGTATTAATTAAGTACTAATACCTCACTTTAAAAATACTCTGTATTAGTAGAAGTACTGCATTGAAAATGTTCTTAAAGTAAAAGTATGTGAGTATAATCAGGACGATGCACTTCCAGTCCTGTGATTTTGTACCGTTATTTATATATATAAATTATATATATATACACATTAATGTGCAGCAGGATGTTGAGCTGCAGCTCGTTCAGACTGCAGCTGATGAGTCTTTTCATTCTGGATCAATCTGCTCATTATTTTCTTCATTAATTGAAAACAGTGAGAAATGTTGTCCCAGTGACTCAGTCACAGTGTTTGTTCTGTCTAACAAACAGCACAAACTCAACATTAATACAGATAAAATAAGGAAAAGCAGCGAATCTTCACGTCTGTGAACCATGAAATGATTTTTACATGAAAAACAAAGTGCTACATTTCACTGTATAATAATCCTGTCAGCTGCACTTTATAAACTGGAGTTTAATTTATAACTCAGCCTCATACGTCAGATAAATGTGATGAAGTAAAAATACCTCCCTCTGAGATGGAGCAGAAGGAGACAGTGACAGGAAAAGAAAATACTCAAGTAAAGTACAAATACCTCTAATTTGTGCTTAAGTGCAGTGCTTGAGTAAAGGTACGTAGTTACCATCTGTGTTAGTGAGGGACGGTTCTGCTGGTGTCTCTACAGAGGAAGTTGTGTCTGAGAGATTTCATGTGGTCACCGGCTCACTTCTGCTTTTCCTTTCACAATAAAAGCATGTTAGAGTTGTGAGGGGAGGAGCCGCTGGATGGGACACAGGAAGCTCCTGTGCTGACCTGCAGTCTGAATGACTCACATGCTGCTTCTGGCTAATCAGGTGCTTTCCTGCATTCAGGTGGACACCTCTAAGTACTACAGTACCCATGAGCCTCAGCTGCTGTTGTTACAGTTAACAGATTGGTCGCCATGGTGAAGACGTCGTCTTTAGCTTCCTGCTGCTGTTAGCAGCTCATGTGACTGGATGTTTGTGAAATGCACCGTGGGAGTCGTAGTTTTTCCTACTTGTGAACTAGCAGCACATTTGATCCAAAAGATGTGAGGACAGAAAAATTTCAAAACAAAAGTCAAAATACTACGAGTCGTAATGTTTGGGGAATAAAGTGGTAATAGTAATCTTTATTTATGGAGTTCTACTGAGGACAGTTCAGCTTAGGGCAGGTTACAGGATTTATAAAGTACTTTTCAAAAAGTGCAAAGACAAAAAATAAATAAAAGCCACATAAGATCCGTGATAGATGCAAGAAAACACTTCAGATAATAAAGTACAGTTAGAAGAAAAATAAAATCAAAATGCTTCCTATAAAAGAGTTCAATGACTCAGTCAACCTGATTTCCTCGGACAGGCTGATCCGGGGCCCCGACTGCAAACCGTCCCTTTAGTTTCAGTCAAGACTCTCTAACCAACTAAAGACCTCTGCCTGAAGATCTCAAGGTCTGTGCTGGGACAAGGTAGTTTATACGAACGAGTCCCTTCATGCTGCACACACAGAACTTAACTGAACATTAAACAGTCTGACATTTGGGAAACAGAGTCCATCTGAGTTTGAGCACGGAGTATAAAAACCTCTGTCATCTTACCAGCAACGTGCTCTGACAGCTCAGTACATGGTGAGTCCCGAGACTAAAAGGTCAGAGACAGAACAGGGCGAGAGGCCACGAAGTGTCACGGTTGTGGTGACGAGAGGCAGGGTAAGCAGGCTGGTGGACCCAAACGCAGGACACAAAGGCCGACTGGTGCAGTTCAGTGGTTTATTAGGACTAACGAGCAGGGCGTGAGCAACACAGGTGAGGAGCATAAGGCTAACGAGGCAGACAGAGAGACAACTGGGGGAACAGACAGAACACAGGTTACTAAACACAGAACAGACCAGAGGAAGAAATATAAACTAATAAAGACACAAGCAGTGTAAACAGAGTAACTGGACACAATAACTGAAACTCAGACACAGACAGACTCCGGACAGGATCGTGACACGAAGAGCTCAGCATCCCAGGCTCTGTGGATCTGACGGGCAGGTACATCAGTGTGTCATCAGCGTAAACATGAAAAGAGACACGATGTTTCTGGATAATGTGTCCAAGGGGAAGCAGATACAAGGAAAATAAAATGGGTCCTAAGACCGACCGCTGAGTTCTGATCAGAGTCATGATGATGAGAATTCTGGTTTATTACAACTTAAGATTTTTGTAGCTCTGATCACTTTATTGGTTAGCAGTTATCAGATGTTGGATGGCCGGTTTCTCCAGCTGAATGAAGTCACGTCTGATTGTTGCAATGGAAACGTAAAATCTTGTCTGTCACGGTCCCCTGTATCTGCTGGCACGGGTCACTTTCTGTTAAACAGAAAAATCGCCTGCAAGGTGTTGTGAAGGTGTGAAGTTAAATTGTGGGACTTGTACAGGTGATGTCCTTGAAGAAGACGAAAACCATCCTGCCATCCCGGGGCTGAATTCATGCTGCTGCCTTCAGGGCGCAGATACAGTCTGCTACGATGCAGAACTGATTAAAAGGTCATTTATCCCGGCTGTTATCATTGTAAGTCCTACCCTGTCAATTTAATTTGTGTCGGATTTATTTGTTGTTGATGCATATTGTTTGCTGCTGGCTGCTATTCAAATTGCTCCTTGTGGATAATAGTTACCCTGATCCTTGGTCCACTCTTTGTGTTCCAGTGTCAGACATGAGGCTGGTTCTTGTTGGGAAGACTGGATCAGGGAAGAGCTCCAGCGGAAACACCTTACTGGGAAGAAACGCCTTCACTGAAGCGGTCAGCCTGCTGTCAGGTAAAACACACGCACAGGTTTTATTCCAGGAAATAACCGGGAAAGTTACACGGACTAAATGAAGAAGATGGATTTTGTAAGAACAGTCGTCAAGGTTGTTAGAGCCACCTGAGGCCAGGTCTGAACGATGATCGTTGGCATCTTTTCTTCAGAAGTCATGAAAGGAAGAAGTCAGTTTATGATTAATACAGAATCAATAATAAAACTGGTAAACAGAAATAAACTGTCCTCACTGGAGCATCGCTAAGTAAGCAGTGATTTCTCAACCCAGGTGTAAATGGCTTCTTCCTCTCTTCAGAACCATCCATCCATCCTCTCTGTCCAGAATATGAACTTGGTTGTCACTGAAAGAGAGTCCTTTATCTTTCAGATGTAGGTAAACTGCTGAGTCTAAACCTGAGGAGTTCACTGCATTAGATACACTAGACTGCCTTTCTTGTGTTTGGGTGTGCGGTCTTTGGACCAGGATCTGTCTTAGCGTGTTCTTGGGTTTAAAAAACACAGGGAAATCCTCCTCTGATACTCCAGACACGTTTGACCTTCTTCTCCTCATTCCCCGTGGTGGTGTTCTTCCTGGATTTAAAAAGTTTAAACTCAATGCTCTGTTTGGTTCATGAAGTCAACTGTTGGCTGCCTGCAGCTACACATCACCTGTCCTTTGACTGCAACCCCTCTATCTTCGTCTACACTAAAAACAAACGGGGAAAGTGCATGTGCGTGTTACTTTGTGGCTTTAATGACTCTGTAGACACAAAATCCAGATACCGTGCTGCAACCAGTGAAGAGCCGGAACAGTCCCATCTAGTATAGTACTTTTTTTAGGGTATTAAAAATAAAAACTCAGGTTAAGTCTTATTTTTGGGACATTCAGGATTCAAAACTACTCGTTCCTACTAGAGAGCTGAGCTTAGACCCAGTCTGTGATGCACACCTAGGTCCCCATGTTTGCCTGCTGCCCTGCAGACAATGCACCCGTCCTCAATCCATATTCCTGTACCAGTGGCTCCAAGTAATTATTTTGCGCTGTGCACGACCGGGCCCCATGGGTCAAGGCCTGACCATCAGGGTCATTCCCAAAGGGTTGAGTAACACAGCAACTGCCGAACCACAGTAAGGAGTATGTAGGATGCACTTTCTCACGTCTGATGGACTTTTTACTGTTCTTACCTTTTGTCCTGTAAAGCATGTGTCTCTGTAATCACCCGCCCCCCTCCGTCATGATGAAGCTGTTGACTAAATCTGACTGTTTTCTCTCCTCAGTGACCGGACAGTGCTGCAAGCAGAAAGGTTTGGTCTTCGGCAGAGAGCTGACCGTCGTCGACACGCCCGGCCTCTTAGACACCTCAGAGTCTGACCACACAGTGAAGAGAGAGATCGCTAAATGCATTAACATGTCGGCCCCGGGGCCCCACGCCATCCTGCTAGTTATCAAGGTGAGACCCTTCACAGAAGAGGAAAGAAATTCTGTCAGGAAGGTGGAGGAGGTCTTTGGGAAGGATGCATGGAAGAACACCATCATCCTCTTCACGTACGGAGACCGAGTTGAGTCAGACTTTGAGCGACAGCTGGAGGAGGCCGGACCGGAGCTGCTGGAGATCCTGAGGAAGGCAGGAAACCGATATCATGTCTTCAACAACCTCAAAGCCAACGATCGTGGACAGGTCCTGGATCTGCTGGAGAAGGTGGAGCAGATGGTGGCTGCCAACGGAGGAGGGTTTTACTCCAACTACACCTACCAGCAGGTGGTGGAGATGCTGGATCAGAGAGAAGCAGAGCTCAGAGAGTTCTACCAGAAGAAACTGGAGGAGAAAATAAAAGCTGTGGCGTCCAAGTACGAGAAGAAGCTGAGTGAAGCTCAGCAGGAGCATCACAAGGTGGAGGAACGACTGCAGTCTGAGCTGCAGGAGGTGAAGCGCTACTATCATGCTTTGGAGAGTGGAGTCCGTCAGGTTGTGGAGCAGATAGTGTCAACCGACTCCAAACAAGACATTCTGAAGTTTCATGAGACTCTGAAACTAAACTAAAGCTTGTAAACTCTGCTGGACCCTCCGCTGTGTCCAGCTGTACAGCTCTGTAGCCTGACTGTGTTCAAACTCTGAGAACATGATTCTGGGAAAATGTGTCTAAACAGATGCACAAACGACAAGAATACTTCCATTTCTTGAAGTACTCTCCAAACTGGGTGTTGGTACCAACTGAAGTGCCATGCTATCTTACCCTGGTACTACTATGTGTTTTGCCAACTGTTGTGTCCCCCATGCCAAACCTGTTTTTATGTTAGACTGAGTAGTTGTGGAATTGTTTTGGCTTGTCTCTGCTCATGTGTTTCAAGGCTGAGTAAGACCAAATATTCCACTGTCTTAAATCTTTATGTACTTCTTTTCTCTGGGCCAGACACTCCAAGCGGGGGTGGGACCACTGGCCTAAGTGAATCTGTGGAGTACTTCTCTGTTCTAATTTTTCCTTTAATAAATATCAAAAAACAACTACTCGTTATAGCTTATTTAACTATTTAATTCCTCACCACCCGGTGAAAGAAACTATTTCCACCACATCATGGTACTCTTAGTTTGATTGCATACTCACAAAGCCAAATAATGATGGTCACTGATGGTAGGTTCCCAAGCTGGGGAAACAACCCATCAATCAATCACTTTTTGTGTGATTAAAAATGTGGTCATCATTCGCTGGCTAACATAAAGTCACTGTGAAACAATTCCACTTAATGTAATAATATAACTTGGCAGGTCTCTTAAATATTGTATAATATAAAGTTTTTGAAAGGCAACCTCTCTGCGTCATTATGTAACACGCTGCATAATGCCCGCCTAGCGGCTAGTGTGGCACCCCTCAAAAACACTGGTGAAGAAACACGCTGAGCTGTGCACCAACGTTAGCAACTACTCCCAGACATCTGCAACTGGTCCTGGCCTCTGAAACTAGTTCCAGACCTCTGCAACTAGTCCCACCATCTACAACTACAGGTGCTGGTCATATAATTAGAATATCATCAAAAAGTTGATTCGTGTCAGTAGTTCCATTCAAAAAGTGAAACTTATATAATGTATACATTCATTCCACACAGACTGAGATATTTCAAGTGTTCATTCATTTTAATTTTGATGATTATAACTGACAACTAATGAAAACCCTCAAATCAGTTTCTCAGAAAATTAGAATAGTGTGAAAAGGTTCAATATTGAAGACACCTGGTGCCACACTCTAATCAGCTAATTAACTCAAAACACCTGCAAAGGCCTTTAAATGGTCTCTCAGTCTAGTTCTGTAGGCTACACAATCATGGGGAAGACTGCTGAATTGACAGCTGTCCAAAAGACGACCATTGACACCTTGCACAAGGAGGGCGAGACACAAAAGGTCATTGCTAAAGAGGCTGGCTGTTCACAGAGCTCTGTGTCCAAGCACATTAATAGAGAGGCGAAGGGAAGGAAAAGATGTGGTAGAAAAAAGTACAAGCAATAGGAATAACCGCACCCTGGAGAGGATTGTGAAACAAAACCCATTCAAAAAGGTGGGGGAGATTCACAAAGAGTGGACTGCAGCTGGAGTCAGTGCTTCAAGAACCACCACACACAGACATATGCAAGACATGGGTTTCAGCTGTCGCATTCCTTGTGTCGAGCCACTCTTGAACAAGACACAGTGTCAGAAACATCTCACCTGGGCTAAAGACAAAAAGGACTGGACTGCTGCTGAGTGGTCCAAAGTTATGTTCTCTGATGAAAGTAAATTTTGCATTTCCTTTGGAAATCAAGGTCCCAGAGTCTGGAGGAAGAGAGGAGAGGCACAGAATCCACGTTGCTTGAAGTCCAGTGTAAAGTTTCCACAGTCAGTGATGGTTTGGGGTGCCATGTCATCTGCTGCTGTTGGTCCACTGTGTTTTCTGAGGTCCAAGGTCAACGCAGCCGTCTACCAGGAAGTTTTAGAGCACTTCATGCTTCCTGCTGCTGACCAACTTTATGGAGATTCAATTCAATTTTCAATTCAATTTTATTTATATAGCGCCAAATCACAACAACAGTTATCTCACAGCGCTTTTCATAAAAGAGCAGGTCTAGACCGTACTCTGTGATGATATTTACAGAAGCCCAACAGTTCCCACCAAGAGCAAG
>NC_060172.1:4118057-4122564 GCF_021292245.1 Micropterus dolomieu | reverse complement strand
AAGCCCACATCGTTTGCTGGACACCACCTCGACAACCAGCGGCGGAATGACGACATGCGGCTATACATGTCATCACTGGTCAGATTTGGCAGGGGTCCAGAGAAAACTACGGTGTCCGACATTGTTTTTGCATATGTACACACCGACTCAACATTAATCTTAGTGACCTCCGATTGGCGTAACCGGGAGTCATTACCGCCGACGTGAATAACAATCTTACTGTATTTACGTTTATCCTTAGCCAGCAGTTTCAAATAAGACTCAATGTCGCCCGCTCTGGCCCCAGGGATGCACTTAACTATGGCCGCTGGCTTCGCTAACTTCACGTTTCTCAAAATGGAGCTGCCAATGATCAGAGTTGGTTTCTCAGCGGGTGTGTCGCTGAGTGGGGAAAATCTGTTAGAAACGTGAACAGGTTGATGATGCCCCGTGGACTTTGAAAGCTTACGACTATTCCTCCTTCGGACAGTCACCCAGCCCCCCTTTCCTGGCTGCGGATTTCATTTTCTAACAGGACTTGGCACCTGCAGACAGTGCAAAAGCTACCAGTACCTGGTTTAAGGACCATGGTATCCCTGTTCTTAATTAGCCAGCAACCTCGCCTGACCTTAACCCTATAGAAAATCTAGGGGTTATTGTAAAGAGGAAGATGCGATACGCCAGACCCAACAATACAGAAGAGCTGAAGGCCACTATCAGAGCAACCTGGGCTCTCATAACACCTGAGCAGTGCCACAGACTGATCGACTCCATGCCACGCCGCATTGCTGCAGTCATTCAGGCAAAAGGAGCCCCAACTAAGTATTGAGTGCTGTACATGCTCATACTTTTCATGTTCATACTTTTCAGTTGGCCAACATTTCTAAAAATCCTTTTTTTGTATTGGTCTTAAGTAATATTCGAATTTTCGGAGATACTGAATTTGGGATTTTCATTAGTTGTCGGTTTTTATCATCACAATTAAATGAAATAAACATTTCAAATGTATCAGTCTGTGTGGAATGAATGAATTATTATTTTTGAATGGAATTACAGAAATAAATCAACTTTTTGATGATATTCTAATTATATTACCAGCACCTGCAGTTCCCGACCTATGCAACTAGTCCCCAACCTCTGCAACTAGTCCCAACATAACTAATTCCCGAACTTTTGCAACTAGTCCCTGACCTCTGCACCTAGTTCCCAGACATCTGCAACAGGCCCAGGCCTCTGCAACTAGTCCCCAACCTCTGCAACTAGTTCAGACATCTGCAAATGGTCCTGACCTCTGCAAATAGTTCCCAGACATCTGCAACTGGTCCTGACCTCTGCAAAATGTCCCCAACGTCTGCAGCTTGTTCCCAGACATCTGCAACGAGTTTTTAGACATTTGCTAGTGTGTCTGACTTTTGCAGCTCGTCCCCAGAGTACTGTAGCTAGTCCAGAAGTTGCAACAAAACAAAAATAACAGAATCATCTGGAAGGTTCATACAAGTTTACTTTATTTTTTTTAATAAAAGTAAGTCCCCAACTAGTCCCCAACCTCTGCAACTAGTCCCCGACCTCTCCAACTACTTCCCAGACATCTGCAACTGATCCTGGCCTCTGCAACTAGTCCCCAACCTGCTCACCTAGTTCACAGACATCTGCAAGTGGCCCTGGTCTCTCTAACTAGTCCCCAGACATTTGCTACTAGTCCCTAACCTATACAACTAGTCCCCAACCTCTGCAACTAGTTCCCATAAATCTGCTACTGGTCTTGGCCTCTGCAACTAGTCCCCAACCTCTGCAACTAGTTCCCAGACATCTGTAACTAGTCCTCAACCTTTGCAACTAGTGCCTGACCTCTGCAACTAGTTCCCAGACATCTGCAACTAGTCCCCAGCCTTTGCAACTAGTCCCTAACATGTACAAATAGTTCCCAGACATCTGCAACTAGTCCCCATCTTCTGCAACTAGTGCCTGGCTTCTGCAACTTGTTCCCAGACATCTGCAACTGGTCCTGGTCTCTGCAACTACTCCTCAACCTCTGCAACTTGTTCCCAGACATCTGCAACTGGTCCTGGTCTCTGCAACTAGTTCCCAACCTCTGCAGCTAGTTCCCAGACATCTGCAACGAGTTCTCAAACATCTGCTAGTATGTCTGACCTTTGCAGCTAGTCCTCAGAGTACTGTAGCTAGTCCAGAAGTTGCACCAAAACAAAAATAACAGAATCATCTGGAAGGTTCATACAAGTTTACTTTATTTTTTTAAATAAAAATAAGAAACTGAAAAATGCACAACCGGTAAGACAGTGGATGGAAACTAAAGGTTAGTTGGGGTGTACAGGTAAGACACAGCAAGCTAAAAACAACACGAGCTCTGATTGGTCGTCACACGTAGATGTCTTCCACATCCACAGACATCTGCTTTGTGATTGGTGTTTCTATGGTAAGAACAGGATTACAGTGAGCTGTTTAGAGTAGAACAATTATAACAAAAAATATTTAGCATCTGTTACTGTAATTTTGTGTATGTGTTACCATAAATAGAGTCCTGCTCTCTCTGGTGCTTCCCTTCCTCCTCGTCTTTCCCCTTGTTGGTGACATGCATCATCTCATATACATTTTTCTCCAAAGGATCTTAAAGCAAGAGAGAGAGTTGCAGATTTTAATCTACTGACTTCTGCAACTAGTTACCAGACATCTGCAATTAATATGCAGTCCTGACCTCTGTAACATGTTCTCAACCTTTGCAATTAGTCCCCAGACATCTGCAACTAGTTCCCAGACAACTGCAACTAGTCCCCGGACATCAGCAATAAGTCCCCCACCTCTGGAACAAGTCTCTGACCTATACACCTAAATGTGAGTTGTGGTGTACAGGTAAGACACAGCAAGCTAAAAACAAGATGATCTCCAATTGGTCATCACATGTAGATGTCTTCTACATGCACAGACATCTGCTGTTATTTTATGTTATTATTGTTTTATTGTATGAGTAAGCACATCGTCAGCAATGTACAATCCTGAGTCAAATTCCTCATTTGTGTGTACACATACCTGGCAATAAAGCTGATTCTGATTCCATGGAAACAAGAGGATTAATGTGAACTATTGAGTAGAACATGTTAGCATTATATAGCATCTGTTAGCATATGTTACTGTATGTTTGTGTGTGTGTTACCATAACTAGAGCCCTGCTCTCTCTGGTGCTTCCCTTCCTCCTCGTCTTTCCCCTTGTTGGTGACTTGCATCATCTCATAAACATTTTTCTCCAAAGGATCTTAAAGCAAGAGAGAGAGTTGCAGATTTTAATCTATTGACTTTTCAGTCCCCAACCTCTGCAACAAGTCTCCGACCTCTGCTGCTAGTCCCCGACCTCTGCAACTAATCACCAACCTGTGCAGCTAGTCCCCAACCTCTGCAACTAATCACCAACCTCTGCAACAAGTCTCCGACCTCTGCAGCTAGTCCCAGACCTCTGCAACTTATCACCAACCTCTGCAACTAGTCCCCGACCTCTGCAACTAGTCCCCGACTTCTGCAACTAGTTCCCAGACATCTGCAACTAGTTCCCGGACGTCTGCAATTAATATGCAGTCCCCTACCTCTGCAACCAGTCCCCTTCCTCTGCAACTAGTCCCCAACTTCTGCAATTAGTCCCCAGACATCTGCAACTAGTCCCCAGACAACTGCAACTAGTCCCCGGACATCAGCAATAAGTCCCCCAGCGCTGCAACAAGTCTCTGACCTCTGCACCTAAAGGTGAGTTGTGGTGTACAGGTAAGACACAGCAAACTAAAAACAAGATGAGCTCTAATTGGTCATCACATGCAGATGTCTTCTACATCCACAGACATCTGCTGTTATTTTATGTTATTGTTTTATTGTATTATTGTATGAGTAAGCACATCGTCAGCAATGTACAATCCTGAGTCAAATTCCTCATTTGTGTGTACACATACAGTGGGGGAAAAAAGTATTTGACCCCTTGCTGATTTTGCAGGTTTGCCCACTTACAAAGAATGCAACAATCTACAATTTTAATCATATGTACATTCTAACAGTGAAAGACAGAATCCCAAAGAAAATTCCAGAAAATCACATCATATGAATTTATAAAAATTGATGACCATCTGATGAGGAAAAACAAGTATTTGACCCCCTACCAAACAGCAAGTATTCTGGCTCCTACAAGCCAGTTAGTCTTTCTTTAAGACACAGCCCCAATCCCAACCAATTATCTACATCAAATACACCTGCCTCACCTCGTTACCTGTATAAAAGACACCTGTCAACACCCAAACAACCAGCATCCAACATCACCACCATGGGCAAGACCAAAGAGCTTTCTACGGACATCAGGGACAAGATTGTTGATCTGCACAAGGCTGGGATGGGCTACAAGAGAATCGGAAAGCAAGTTGGAGAGAAAAGATCAACTGTCGGTGCAGTTATCAGGAAATGGAAGAAGCACCACACCACCGCCAACCTCCCTCGGTCTGGGCCTCCACACAAGATCTCGCCTCGTGGGGTGTCCCTG
>NC_060172.1:4108679-4117957 GCF_021292245.1 Micropterus dolomieu | reverse complement strand
GTATTGAGGGGAGGATGGACGGGGCCATGTATCGTGGAATTCTGGACCAACATCTCCTTCCCTCAGTGAGAGAGCTGAAGATGGGTCGAGGATGGGTGTTTCAGCACGACAACGACCCTAAGCACACCGCCAAAGCAACAAAAGAGTGGCTGAAGAAGAAGCACATCAAGGTTCTGGAGTGGCCTAGCCAGTCTCCAGACCTGAATCCAATTGAAAATCTTTGGAGGGAGCATAAAATTCGAGTTGCCAGGCGACAACCTCGGAACCTGAATGATTTGGAGGCTGTCTGCAGGGAGGAGTGGGCCAACATCCCTGCCGAAATGTGCACAAACCTTGTCACCAACTATAAAAACCGTTTGACATCTGTGCTGGCCAATAATGGCTTTTCTACAAAATATTAACATGCTGTTTGTCCAGGGGGTCAAATACTTGTTTTTCCTCATCAGATGGTTATCAATTTTTATAAATTCATATGATGTGATTTTCTGGAATTTTCTTTGGGATTCTGTCTTTCACTGTTAGAATGTACAAATGATTAAAATTATAGATCGTTGCATTCTTTGTAAGTGGGCAAACCTGCAAAATCAGCAAGGGGTCAAATACTTATTTCCCCCACTGTACCTGGCAATAAAGCTGATTCTGATTCCATGGAAACAAGAGGATTAATGTGAACTATTGAGTAGAACATGTTAGCATTATATACCATTTGTTTGCATTTGTTACTGTATGTTTGTGTGTGTGTTACCATAACTAGAGCCCTGCTCTCTCTGGTGCTTCCCTTCCTCCTCGTCTTTCCCCTTGTTGGTGACGTGCATCATCTCATAAACATTTTTCTCCCAAGGATCTTAAAGCGAGAGAGAGATTTGCAGATTTTAATCTATTGACTTTTCAGTCCCCAACCTCTGCAACAAGTCTCCGACTTCTGCTGCTAGTCCCCGACCTCTGTAACTAATCACCAACCTGTGCAACAAGTGTCCGATCTCTGCAGCTAGTCCCCGACCTCTGCAACTAATCGCCAACCCCTGCAACAAGTCTCCGACCTCTGCAGCTAGTCCCCGACCTCTGCAGCTAGTCCCCGACCTCTGCAGCTAGTCCCCGACCTCTGCAGCTAGTCCCTGACCTCTGCAACTAATCACCGACCTCTGCAACTAATCACCAACCTCTGCAACAAGTCTCCGACCTCTGCAGCTAGTCCCCGACCTCGGCAACTAATGCCCAACCTCTGCAACTAGTTCCCAGACATCTGCAACTAGGTCCCGAATGTCTGCAATTAATATGCAGTCCCCTTCCTCTGCAACTAGTCCCCAACTTCTGCAACTAGTTCCCAGACATCTACAACTAGTCTCCGGACCTCTGCAGCTAGTCCCCGACCTCTGCAACTAGTTCCCAGACATCTGCAACTAGTTCCCGGACGTCTGCAATTAATATGCAGTCCCCAACATCTGCAACTAGTTCCCAGACATCTGCAACTAGTCCCCGACCTCTGCAACTAGTTCCCAGACATCTGCAACTAGTTCCCGGACGTCTGCAATTAATATGCAGTCCCCAACCTCTGCAACTAGTCCCCAACTTCTGCAGCTAGTCCCCAGACATCTACAACTAGTTCCTGGACATCAGCATTAAGTCCCCCACTGTTGCAACAAGTCTCTGACCTCTGCACCTGTGGTGTACAGGTAAGACACAGCAAACTAAAAACAAGATGAGCTCTAATTGGTCATCACATGCAGATGTCTTCTACATCCACAGACATCAGCTGTTATTTTATGTTATTGTTTTATTGTATTATTGTATGAGTAAGCACATCGTCAGCAATGTACAATCCTGAGTCAAATTCCTCATTTGTGTGTACACATACCTGGCAATAAAGCTGATTCTGATTCCATGGAAACAAGGGGATTAATGTGAACTATTGAGTAGAACATGTTAGCATTATATACCATTTGTTCGCATTTGTTACTGTATGTTTGTGTGTGTGTTACCATAACTAGAGCCCTGCTCTCTCTGGTGCTTCCCTTCCTCCTCGTCTTTCCCCTTGTTGGTGACGTGCATCATCTCATAAACATTTTTCTCCAAAGGATCTTAAAGCAAGAGAGAGAGTTGCAGATTTTAATCTATTGACTTTTCAGTCCCCAACCTCTGCAACAAGTCTCCGACCTCTGCTGCTAGTCCCCGACCTCTGTAACTAATCACCAACCTCTGCAACAAGTCTCCGACCTCTGCAGCTAGTCCCCGACCTCTGCAACTAATCACCAACCTCTGCAACAAGTCTCCGACCTCTGCAGCTAGTCCCCGACCTCTGCAACTAGTCTCCGACCTCTGCAACTAGTCCTCGAACTCCGCAGTTAGTTACTTGCCCCCGACCTCTGCAGCTAGTCCTCGAACTCCGCGGCTAGTTCCCGACCTCTGCAGCTAGTCCCCGACCTCTGCAGCTAGTCCTCGAACTCCGCGGCTAGTTACTAGTCCCCGACCTCTGCAGCTAGTCCTCGAACTCCGCGGCTAGTTACTAGTCCCCGACCTCTGCAGCTAGTCCTCGAACTCCGCAGCTAGTTACTAGCCCCAACCTCTGCAGCTAGTCCTCGAACTCCGCAGCTAGTTACTAGCCCCCGACCTCGGCAGCTAGTCCTCGAACTCCGCAGTTAGTTACTAGTCCCCGACCTCTGCAGCTAGTCCTTGAACTCCGCAGCTAGTTATTAGTCCCCGACCTCTACAGCTAGTCCTTGAACTGCGCAGCTAGTCCTCGAACTCCGCAGTTAGTTACTAGTCCCCGACCTCTGCAGCTAGTCCTTGAACTCCGCAGCTAGTTATTAGTCCCCGACCTCTACAGCTAGTCCTTGAACTGCGCAGCTAGTCCTCGAACTCCGCAGTTAGTTACTAGTCCCCGACCTCTGCAGCTAGTCCTTGAACTCCGCAGCTAGTTATTAGTCCCCGACCTCTACAGCTAGTCCTTGAACTGCGCAGCTAGTCCTCGAACTCCGCAGTTAGTTACTAGTCCCCGACCTCTGCAGCTAGTCCTTGAACTCCGCAGCTAGTTATTAGTCCCCGACCTCTACAGCTAGTCCTTGAACTGCGCAGCTAGTCCTCGAACTCCGCAGTTAGTTACTAGTCCCCGACCTCTGCAGCTAGTCCTTGAACTCCGCAGCTAGTTATTAGTCCCCGACCTCTACAGCTAGTCCTTGAACTGCGCAGCTAGTCCTCGAACTCCGCAGTTAGTTACTAGTCCCCGACCTCTGCAGCTAGTCCTTGAACTCCGCAGCTAGTTATTAGTCCCCGACCTCTACAGCTAGTCCTTGAACTGCGCAGCTAGTCCTTGAACTCTACAGCTAGTTACTAGTTCCCAGACCTCTGCAACTAGTTCCCTGATATGTGCAACTAATATGCAGTCCCTAACCTCTGCAGCTAGTCCCCGACATCTGCAGCTAGTTCCCAATCTCTGAAACTAGTCCCCAGACATATGCAACTACTTCATCAGACCTTTTCAGCTAGTCCCCAGAGCTCTTTAGCTAAAATGCACAACAGGTAAACAGTGTGGGAATCTGAAGGTCGGTGGTGGAATACGGGTAAGACACAGCAAGCTAAAAACAAGATGAGCTCTGACTGGTTGTCACACTTAGATTTCTTCTATGTCTACAGACATCTGCTGTGTGATTGGTGTTTCCATGGAAACAAAAGGATTACTGTGAAATGTTGAGAGCAGAACAAATTAGTATCTTATAGCATTGTATGCGTATGATGTGTTTGTGTGTGTGTGTGTGTGTTACCATAACTAGACTTCTGCTCTGTCTTGTGCTTGTCATCTTTCGCGTCACACATCATCACTTCAACATTTTCTTCCAAAGGACCTGAAGCAATAGAGTAAATTTGAATCTTGTGATTTCTTAGTCCCCAATCTCAGCAGCTAGTCCCAGACCTCAGCAGTCAGTCATTGACCTCTGTAACTAGTTCCCAACTTTTGCTATTGGTCCCCAACCTCTGTAGCTAAAATACAGAGCAGATAAGAGACAGTGGATGGAAACTAAAGGTGAGTTGTGGTGTACAGGTAAGACACAGCAAGCTAAAAACAACATGAGCTCTGATTGGTCGTCACACGTAGATGTCTAATACATCCACAGACGTCTGCTGTGTGATTGGTTTTTCCATGGAAACAACATGATTACAGTGAAGAACCAGTTGGCATCTTATATTGTCTGCTAGCATATGTTACTGTGTGTTTGCGTGTGTGCGTTACCATAACTACATTGTGGCTCCTCCTCGTCTTTCCCCTCGTTGCTATGGCTAGTGTGCATCACCACATAAACATTTTCCTGTGGTGGACCTGAAACAGGAGAGCAGATTATAATCTGACTTCTTATTAATGTTCATCTGCTGAGAGTTTAGAGGAACCAGGAGCTATATTACAAAACCAACACAATGTATACAGATAGAACTTATAACTTAACGATGTGTTGCTTTGATAACAAAACACTCGTTAGGAGAAAGGCTCTACGATAGGAGGAAATCAAGAAAAACTATGAAAAACATGGTACCGTTAGCCCGCAGCCTTTATTATCGCCATAATTCATTTTCCCGAGGAGAGGTACCATTGGTTGCTAGGTAACCAACAAGAAAATGGGTACGTGGTGTTTGATTAAGAATTTAGGATTCCCTGAGATAAGACAGGATTCCTGTAATACCAAATTGGGAAAAATCCTGTCTTAGACTCGTCCTCTCGTAACTTAAGACTTTAGATATGAAGTTTCTGTAATACGGCCCCAGGTCTTTATGTAAGAGCTCAGGCTGTCTCTGATTGGCTGTTGTACCTGTAGTCCTCATCATCTGACTCTTCCTCCTCCTCAAGATGAAGAAGATGATGAAGAGCAGCATCAGGAGGAAGCAGCAGGTTAAAACAGACACCACCACGCTGCTGCTGCCGCCGCCGCCGCCGCCGCCGCCATCATCTTGGTTTGGTTTAGGAAAAGATGAAATAATGACATTAGGGCTTATTATGTTACCTACTAAAGCTGCATAACCTACGAAACCTCAATAAAGAGGTTCAGTGTTGACCTTTTGTTTCACACGGGAAACGAACACCAGTCTCCTGGGTGAAAGTCCGGCGTTTGGCCAGCCGTCCTCCGCAGCCACCTCCTTACTCTGACTTTTCTGTTTATATGTTTCATAATAAATATCAAGCTTCAAAACTCCTCCTGCTTTGTGCCATCATGGAAATCTTCAGGCTAACAGTGGAGCGGTCTGCATTTATTAACTAGTGTGATGAAGAGAGCAGATTATTCACACACACAAAGACAAACTGCTTTTATTTCATGTGACCACAGATGTTCTCCCTCAGGTAAATGTGAACACCTGTAATTAATAGGCAAGAAATTATGAACCAGCACAGCGTCATCTGCTAATTTCATTTGTCTGTAAATCATTTATTATAGGAGACAATAATAAATAATGTATATTTTGAAACGGTCTTTTCTTATTGCCGTGTTTAACAGACTATAATATTAATGTAGTATTTTGTGGCCACACGCTGGGAAAACTGTCCTGGTGTTCATGTGGCAGGTTCTCTGATCAGGAGATGATGACTGAACGTTTCATCACATATAGATCCAGGTGTGTGTTCTTTACCTTTATCTCAGGAAGACCGTCTGTAGCTGAAATCATTCCAGTCACATCCGCATCAGATAAAAGATTGTATTTCTAAAGTCATGCGCTACTCAAATAATTTTTTTCAGTAAATTCTTTTGTACTCTTACTCAGGTAGTTATCATCTTGTACTTCTACCTGAGTATTTCTTTTTGATGCTGTGAGTAACAGTAGTAGTTTTTGGCTACTCTACCTCTGCTGTCTCTGGACTCCACCCTGAGCAGGATGACCTTGTCCATCTTTCGTTTCCCTCCTTCATCAAACACCTGCAGGCTGTAGTTTCCTGCATCGGCGGTCTGAACTCGGCTAAATCTCAGCGAGCCGTTTCTCAGCAGCTCACAGCGTCCGCCGCCACAGGTCCTGTTGTTGTTCTTCGGGGTCAACAACTGGCTGGGAAGCTGAGTCCATCGAAAGTCCCATTTATTGTTCACCGGCCCTGTCACGTTCGGGTCCAGCAGGACCGCCTCGCCGCTGTGGGCCATGATGGTCTCTGCAGAGGCAGCTGGGGTCAGAGGTCACACACAGTTTATCACACGACTGAGGTGAAGTCAAAATAGATTTAAAATTATCACAATATTTAGAAACCAGAAGAAGCTGGTGTGCAACAGGAACTTTACCACTACAGGACAAACAGACGTCTGTGTTGGTCCAACAATCAATCAGAAACCTTTATTACAGACTCACAGTCTAGATCTTACCCACATCAATACCAAAAGACATGCCCACAAACACATACATAAAAGCCACCAGAGTCAATCATGGTTAGAATATCAACAATAATCAGGGTGATTTTATTGTGATGAGAAGGTGTCCTGTTTTAATAACACATATAGAATATAAAATCATCAGCATAGCAACGAACACGAATAGTTTTACCAAATATAAATAAATATACAGAGGAGCCGAGCAGGTAGCTCTGTGGTTCACCAGAGGAAACTGTGCTCGACTCACAGGTTATTATTAAGAATCAAACCATGTCAAAGGATGTGATGAAAAAAACGGCTGCCATCAACCGTATCTAATTCTGCACGTCAGTCAATATCGATCAGTACACCACAAACCAGACTGTCTTTGCTTGTGGTTCAGCATGTGTGTGGGTCTGTTTTCATGATGGTCTGCTGTTGTGTGTCTGACTTTCTGGCAGTTTGGCTGTTGAATAGTGACCTCTGACTACAGAAGCTGTCGTGTGGTACGAGGCACCCATCAACCGGTGTAATGAATTTGATTTATCATCTACAAACTGCACACATCAGTTAAATAAGCAAGGATATTGTAAGCTTTGTAAGATTTTAGCTTACTGAAGCCTGCTCCTGCTGCGCAGTGCTGGGTGTCCTTTTTGACCGGGAAACCCTGACCCTGGTTGTCACTGTATAATTCGCACCCTGACTGTAATATAGCTTTATAATTTTTTGTTGATTTTCATTTTTGTCCTATCTTTCTAAATTATGTTTTTATGTATTTTTTCACTGTTTCTGAAACAACATGCAAATATCTCCAGTGCAGATCAGTAAAGTCTTATTTAATTTTAATCACGTCAGGTTCATAAACAATCTCCACCTAACCATTCCCCCCCTGTTTTAGGTGCATATTTATATTATATATTTATAATTTAATATCCTATGAAATATTCTAAACAATTCAAGTTTGGGCTGTCAGGTTACTTTTGAAACTGAATATTCAAAATAAAATTAATTTAATATGGTTTTTAGGACAAAAGATGTTTGCAGTTACACATTAACAAGGTCACATGTTTATTAAATACAAGGGTAACGCAAAAAACTACTTACTTTTGTGCCACTTCTGTTTAAAGTGAAATTATACGGAAGTCGTTCTACATTTGTACAAAATACCACCTGATATTGAAAGACCACATCTGTGAGTTAGTGACCACAGCAAAAATATATCTCTGCCTGAAACATTATCTTTTAAAATCAGGTTCTTCTGAAAAACGGTACTTTTGCCCCCGCCCTCCCCTACTTTTACTGAAGTGCAGGTTCAGAATCCAGGTTTAAAGTGAGGGACTGAACTGAAAATCCTGTTACCATAGAAACGCTATATATGAATGACAGAAAGCAACAAACTAAATGTTTCCCATTCTCAGATCAAAACCGACTGACCGTCACTCTTCATCATCATCATCAGGATCAGTAACCTGGCCAGAAACAACATGGCCGCCGTCTGAAGTCGACTCTGCAGCTGCAGGACCCTTCTGGCTCCACCCCCCTGAGCTGTCAATCACTCTGAGGAGGAAACGCACACTTTCAGAGGTGAATGTGTGTGGGTGTGTGTGTGTGTGGGGGGTGACGTACGCTACCTGTTCCACAGACCTCAGACCAGCTGACTGAAGACGGCTTGTCAAACGTCCCCAGTTTGACCAGGCTGATTTTTGGTCCAGGTGTTCAGGTCAGGGTTAGTCTGTGTCCCTAAAAGTGACGTCAATTTTATTTATATAGCGCCAAATCACAACAACAGTTATCTCACAGCGCTTTTCATAAAAGAGCAGGTCTAGACCGTACTCTGTGATGATAATATCTCAGAGTGATGTACTGCTGAGTGTGCTGTGATGTACCCAGAGTCCACCCACCACATTTCTGTAAATATCTGATTACATCGTATCATATATCAACACTGAAGAAACTTTGCTACAATGGAAATGTGAATAATGGAGGCCACAAAATATTCACACTTTGGACATTTTCACTTAGGGGTGTCCTCCCTTTTGTTACCAGCAGTTTTGACATTGACGGCTGTGTGATGTGTTATTTTGAGGGGACAGCAGATTTACACTGTTATACAAGCTGCACGCTCACTACTTTACACTGTTATACAAGATGCACGCTCGCTACTTTACACTGTTATACAAGCTGCACGCTCGCTACTTTACGCTGTTCTACAAGCTGCACGCTCGCTACTTTACGCTGTTCTACAAGCTGCACGCTCGCTACTTTACGCTGTTATACAAGCTGTACGCTCTCTACTTTACGCTGTTACACAAGCTGCACGCTCGCTACTTTATGCTGTTACACAAGCTGCATGCTCGCTACTTTACACAAGCTGTACGCTCACTACTTTACACTGTTCTACAAGCTGTACGCTCACTACTTTACACTGTTCTACAAGCTGCACGCTCGCTACTTTACACTGTTATACAAGCTGCACGCTCGCTACTTTACACTGTTATACAAGCTGCACGCTCGCTACTTTACACTGTTATACAAGCTGCACGCTCGCTACTTTACACTGTTACACAAGCTGTACGCTCGCTACTTTACACTGTTACACAAGCTGTACGCTCGCTACTTTACACTGTTACACAAGCTGTACGCTCACTACTTTACACTGTTATACAAGCTGCACGCTCTCTACTTTACGCTGTTATACAAGCTGCACGCTCGCTACTTTACGCTGTTATACAAGCTGCACGCTCGCTACTTTACACTGTTACACAAGCTGCACGCTCGCTACTTTACGCTGTTACACAAGCTGCACGCTCGCTACTTTACACAAGCTGTACGCTCGCTACTTTACACTGTTATACAAGCTGCACGCTCGCTACTTTACACTGTTATACAAGCTGCACGCTCGCTACTTTACACTGTTACACAAGCTGTACGCTCGCTACTTTACACTGTTACACAAGCTGTACGCTC
>NC_060172.1:4105281-4108579 GCF_021292245.1 Micropterus dolomieu | reverse complement strand
ACGCTCACTACTTTACACTGTTATACAAGCTGCACGCTCACTACTTTACACTGTTATACAAGCTGCACGCTCACTACTTTACACTGTTATACAAGCTGTACGCTCACTACTTTACACTGTTATACAAGCTGCACGCTCACTACTTTACACTGTTATACAAGCTGTACGCTCACTACTTTACACTGTTATACAAGCTGCACGCTCACTACTTTACACTGTTATACAAGCTGTACGCTCACTACTTTACACTGTTATACAAGCTGCACGCTCACTACTTTACACTGTTATACAAGCTGTACGCTCACTACTTTACACTGTTATACAAGCTGTACGCTCACTACTTTACACTGTTATACAAGCTGTACGCTCACTACTTTACACTGTTATACAAGCTGCACGCTCACTACTTTACACTGTTATACAAGCTGTACGCTCACTACTTTACACTGTTATACAAGCTGTACGCTCACTACTTTACACTGTTATACAAGCTGTACGCTCACTACTTTACACTGGAGCAAAGTGTCATTTCTTCTGTGTTGAAGCATCAAAAGGTAGAATCAGATATTTCCAAAAATGTGAGGGGTGGACTCACTTTTGTGAGATACTGTAAAGTTTTACTCTCAGATGAAGATCTGACTTTGACACAATTGTTGAACCTCTGAAAGTAGAAAACGTGTATTCCGTTCCACCGCTGACAGAATTGGAATGTTTGACTGATAAACAGTAAATTTAACAACTTCAGTATAAAATGAGTGAAAGCAGGCGGCTACAGTTTTAAAATGGTGCTTCCGTGTTCAAGCATCAGTAATTCTTATCCAGCATTAAATAAAAATGTAACACTGAAACGTTGGCTGTACGGTAAGTACTTTTACTTTTATACTTTTTCCTTGTAATACTTAAGTAGATTTAAGTAGATAAGTAGATTTTGTATGCAGGAATTTTTGTGTATTTTATAATTGTTGTATTTCTACTTTGACTTCTACCACTGCTGAGTGCCCCTGCCCCAGAACACAGAGATCTATGATATACAGTATGTAATAAATAAGTACCGAGGGTCAGAGAGTTTGGTCCTACCTGTCCGAGTCACATCAGAAGACAGAGCCTGAAAGACGACACCAGAGAATGTAAATGAAGGAGACTCGAACACAAACTGAGAACAGGAAACGAAACCTCTGACCCCAGACCACACGGTGTTTCAGTCTGTTCACATGGAGCTGGGGCCACTGAGACACTTTCACTCTGACAGACATTCACACCACAGGTTCATAAAAGCGGACTGAAGTACAAAGTGAGGTACCTGTGTGATCCAGGTAACTTCAGGAGGAACTCTGCGGTGTCGGGTGGGACTTCCTGATTGAACCTGATGATGAAAGGTGAATAAGTGTTACCAGAGGTCTGCTGACAGATTATCTGCTCGCTGCATCTCTAAGTTGCAGCAAGCAGGCAGTCTTCGTGGTTAACTCGAGGTCACCCTGGAAACATGAGCATTTATATTCAGTGTGAGACGGTAGGTTTATTTGTGCCAGTAAAACAGGTTGTAAAGTGACATTAAGTTTGTAACTCCCTTCTACAATATACAGTAATAATCATGAAAAACAGAAATAATCTACGATCAGTGGAGCAGCGCTGAGGATGAACTAGAGTTTAGATCTCATCCTGACCGAAATGAAGTTATTCTGAACGACATCACGTTCATACAGGCAGCCTGAATTAAATAATGGGCCAGTTCTGAGATGCAGCCTGTCTGTGTTGAATTATCATTAATGTTTTCACATTTTTAGATTGAATGTTTTATGTTTCCAAAGAATACGGAGCCAGGGTGGGTTAATAAACCGGGATGAAAGTGGTAAATTTACAAGAACAAACTCAGATATTTTCTTCTGGGGAAAATACAGAGCATGCGCTGTTATGAAAAAACTCTGAACATGCTGCTTTTATTCCGGTTAAGTTACACCGACTCAACTAACATCTTATTCAGCGTGGGAGTATAACACCAGTGTAGCTGTCAGAGTTTGTCCAACAAATGTAGATGTTGTTGTTGTTATTAGGCTATTTATTATTGTTATTAGTATTATTATTATTGCTAAACAGTTCACTTCAGCGATCTGCAGTACTTGTTTCCCTCTAAACTTCAACGTTAACCCACTCCTGAACCTTTTCAGCTTCATCCACCCTGTTTATAATGGAACTTGTGGACTTCAGACCTTCGCTGAAAAAGCCCAGTCAGCCCTGGTTTTTATCCTGGTTTTAGATAGTTTGATCAGTGGGCACGCTGACTGCAGGTGAGTGTTTCCTCCACCAGGTGGTGCTGCAGCTGAGGAGAGGGAGTATCCATAGTAACCATGTTCAGATATCTGACAGGCAGATGAAAGTGTCTGTTTCACATGCTGCTTTAAACACTAGGTGTTGCTGTCATCTAGAAAGCAACCAGCACCCTGACGGGATACTAGAGGATGAAAACAGTTTATTAAACATGGTGGAAACAAAAAGACGGAGCACGGCGAGTGAATGCAGGAAATTTCAGAATTTATCTGATATTTATTATTATCTCTAGTCCTGCTCAGCTGCTGGTCTGAAAGTAAATTCACACAGTGAATGTTGCACATAGTCTCTTTATTCTTTAAACATACATCTTTTTTAATCCACATGTTTTATATTCATATTTATATGCGTTTTTGTATCAAGTGACCAAAGCAAATTCCTTGTATGTGTAAAAACTGCTGCTCAGCTGCTTGTCACCCTTCTGATGGAGGGAGTGAGCTGTTCTATTTAGAAAAACGTCTTTCCCTCTTTGAAAGGATCTGTGTGGAGCAGGAGACTCTCAAAGACAGAGTCTCAAATGTAACCTGATCCGTGCACACACACATTTAACAATCTGTAAGAAACACAGAAGAATGTCTCAAACGCTGTTAGACATTTGTACACTGATCTGTCAATATTAATCCTTCTTCAGGTGATGTGATGTGTGCATTTGTAAACTGATTTACTTTTGTAGATCATGTAAAACACATTTGTGTCCAGTCTGTGTCTAATACAGGGAACAAACTGCAGAACAACTACAGAGACTGTGACCAAAGGCAGGTTCGAAAAGGCTCCAAGAAATGACTGATTTTACACTGAGAATCAGTGTTCACAATAATAACAGCCTTTTATTTGCTGATGAACTGAACTGGCACTTGCAACGTGATGTGGATCAAGTGTTTAGATCCGTCAAGGCTCTGATGGAATTCCACCTCGAGTCGGGGAGGCTTAAAGTGAGATTTGCTCTGTTTTTACTGAAATCTGTTATCTGTCA
>NC_060172.1:4096321-4105181 GCF_021292245.1 Micropterus dolomieu | reverse complement strand
GTTCTATTTAGAAAAACGTCTTTCCCTCTTTGAAAGGATCTGTGTGGAGCAGGAGACTCTCAAAGACAGAGTCTCAAATGTAACCTGATCCGTGCACACACACATTTAACAATCTGTAAGAAACACAGAAGAATGTCTCAAACGCTGTTAGACATTTGTACACTGATCTGTCAATATTAATCCTTCTTCAGGTGATGTGATGTGTGCATTTGTAAACTGATTTACTTTTGTAGATCATGTAAAACACATTTGTGTCCAGTCTGTGTCTAATACAGGGAACAAACTGCAGAACAACTACAGAGACTGTGACCAAAGGCAGGTTCGAAAAGGCTCCAAGAAATGACTGATTTTACACTGAGAATCAGTGTTCACAATAATAACAGCCTTTTATTTGCTGATGAACTGAACTGGCACTTGCAACGTGATGTGGATCAAGTGTTTAGATCCGTCAAGGCTCTGATGGAATTCCACCTCGAGTCGGGGAGGCTTAAAGTGAGATTTGCTCTGTTTTTACTGAAATCTGTTATCTGTCACTGACACTTTGTAGCTGTTCACCAGAAACACCTGTAACGTGTCTAAATGATTACTGGTGGAAGTGCTCTGACACCAATGTAATGCTTTGAGAGCAGAGTCTAAACCTACATGTGTGATAACGTTCTTTCTTAGCTCCATTACAGGTCAGTTGAGGATGTAGTCTCCTGCACACTTCTCTTCAACATCTCTGTCAGGCTGCTGCCTTCAATACACCGTACCAATGATCTGGTGTTTAAATTCCAAGATCTGGGCCTGCTCAGTCCGTCTGCGCTTGGGTGTTAGGGTTACCGTATACGGTGAGGTTGGAAGGAACCCGCTCGTCCGTTCTGTCGTGGAAATTAATCTATTCCCTTTGGGAGATTGAACAAATATGCTTAATAGATGAAACGCAACATGGGAAGAGATTTTCTGCCACCACAATCCCCTCTCTACGGGGCGGCTGTGGCTCCGGAGGTAGAGCGGGTTGCCCTTTAATCGGAAGGTCGGCGGTTTAATCCCTGGCTTCTCTAGTTTCGTCAAACACTAGAAAGGCGCTATACAAGTACGGAGCATTTACTGTCTTGCCATATATGGACATAATAAGTATATAAAAATTGTCGATACGTCAACGAATGTTCTCATTTTACTGTTTAAACAAACACCTCATCAGTTGACAATAGAAGATTTGCTTTAGCTGTTTTTGTAGAACAGACATTCCTGAGTTGTGAGCAAGCAAGAAGAGTTAAAAGAGAAAACACCTGTCATATTTTTCATCATTGTCATGTTTTCAGCTCATGATAAGGAGGAATCCACTCAGAATCAGCACAAGGGGCTGAAAGACACTGGCTTAATTTGGGAAACATGGAAGCTGGGGTGAATCCTCATGGTTTTAGGCAGTGCCAATATCCAGTGGGATGCCATGCAGCCGTACAAGATGTTGCACCAGTAAGTCGGCAGTTTCACGAGCTGAAGGCAGTTTTGAGAGCGCCACAAAGTAAACAGCTTTTGAAAAAATGATCAACAATGATGAGTATGACGGCGTTACCTTGAGAGGTAATCTAGTCACAAAGTCCAGAGCAACATGGGACCAGGGCCGGCTTGGGATGGGCAAGGGCTGCAGCAAACCCTCAGGAGGGCGGTGTGATGATTTTCACCAGGCGCAAACTGAACAGGCTGCCTCATAAGCACGAGTGTCAGTCTCCATGGAGGGCTACCAAAAATGCCTTCTCAGTAGGGACAGGGTGCGGCTCCCACCCGGGTGGCATGCAAACCGGGAGGCGTGAACCCACTGGAGAACCTGAGGGCGTACAGCGTCAGGAACAAATAAGCAACCGGGTGGTCCATTACCTGGGTCTGGTCGGGTCTGCTGTGCTTCTCTGACTGCAGACTCGATCTCCCACGAGATAGAAGCAACCACGCAGGAGGACGGCAGGATAATCTCGGGACCTGGGTGAAAATCGATAGCAACAAACTGACGAGAGAGAGCATCAGGTTTAATATTTCGTAATGGAAAACCTGAAACGACCAAAAAACAACTTGCCTAGAGTTTAATCTCTTGGCTGTGAGAATATTCAAACCATAGATACAATATATTTATCCCGGCCACAGTGGAGGCACCTCCTCCTGTTACCTCGCAGTGTACTTACTTTCAGATGAGGCTTGTATCAATGCACTGCTGAATCATTTTATAGGACATGCCATATAAACAAGAATGTAATATTCAAATTACATTCAATAGGATTGATTCCAAAGTTAATTAACAGTCAGTATCTCCATGATGCTAGAACAAACCTAGCAACTTGAAATGTGACTGTTGTGCTTTTACTGCTGGAACATGAAAACACCAGCCGTACCTACTGTAAATAACTGCACGCTCAGTGTACATCACCGTGCTCTGTAATTTCATGTATATCACCACCTATTTTGCTAGGCCAGTTAAATATTGTTGATTGTCTGGGTCTGGACCAGAGGTTCAGAACAATATGATGGTATACCTATCTAAATGTAAATATGTTCTTAAACTTGTTTCATTATTCTGAAAGATGGAGATCTCCTTCGAGGAACCATTCATTGGCGAAACAACTGCACCTGCAAAGCTGGCTTAGGACAGTGCAATCACCTAACAGGACTGCTCTACACACTTGCTCACTATATAAAAATGGGGTAAGCATCAGTCCCCCACACTGCAAACAAAAACTCTCGGCCTCAAGCCCAAGAGCAGTTAGCACTGTGACAGTATCCAAAGTTAAACCACCATTGGCTGATGCATCTCCAAAGAAAAACGGCGCTATACAGAGGGGATTGTCTCCAATTCGTACTGCCCTACCAAGCGTTGAATTTGCAGACACTCTTCGGAGCAATCTGGCTACAATTGGCAGTAGGAGCCAGATGCTGAAGTTACTGGAAGCTCTTTGCAGCAAAACGAGGATCACGCCATTTTGGCGATAAACGTCTGATTTCACATAGAACTAACAGTCTCCTACCAATAACTTAATATACAGCCTGTTACAATATACATTTCATTATTTAATGCTGTAAATAAATATCCAACGAGAAAAAAAGCTTTTAATAAATGTTTTTAAAGTGCGTGAATAAATCCAAGACTTGACTATTCTGATTGGACTATGTAAATCCTTAGTCGGGCCCTAGCACCTAGAAATGGAAACCAGAGGACAAAACAGAGGACTTGGCATCAAGTACGAGCCAAACGACTGATATTATTATCATTCTGCTCCAGGGTGAGAGACTTTGACAGTTTGGCAGCCAACATGACATTCCCATCATCTCCAACTACTAACCGATTCCAACCAACTATCAAAGAAATGTTCCATCAGTGCGACAGCATGACAGATAATTGTTCATTGATCAGTTACAGCTTCACCCTGATTAGTTTGATTTTAACAGCAATTACTGCAGTAATGTAGCCCCCGCTGAATGTTTCAGTGCAGCTGTTGCCAAGCCGCCCTAATGTCCACAGAGTCGGTGTTTAAAAGCACAGCTATAGATTTTATGATGAGCTGAGGAAGAATCCACGATGTCCGGAGATAACATTGTGTCTGTTCTTACATCGATGACAGATGGATCAGAAAGGCAGTCGTGTGACAGATCCTGTTTGAGTAACAAACTATTTCACTGTTTCTAAGAATGTCGGCAAATGAATGCGATCAGTATGTGCTTTGACATCTGCTGCATGAATGAGGAAAGGAAACCGTGTGACAGACAGCTGCTTCACGCTCCGAAGGAGGGAAGGGGGTCAAAGCAAACAACCTGTCAACATAATTCATTCTGCCCCATGGGGTGGATTCAGTGTAACTTCAAAGCGGTCCATAAAGACAGGTACAATTTCAAGGGTGCACTGGCACCTTTTAGAACAGAGGCCCTTGGAAGTTACTTAAGAGGGCACAAACCACAGTCCACAGTTGATTAACAGAGCCCACTAGTGTCATGGGTAAGACCCCATCGAATATTGATCCTCTTTGTTCCCCCTAACGGTACCCTCGACGTGAACCCGAACTCTGGCTGTTGCTTGTGTCTGTCTCACCTCTTCTGGGCTGAAATGTCCACTTGGGCCTAAAAAGGGTGGGACCACAAGGGAGACATTTATTTCAGAGAGAGGGTCCTTGATGAGAAATCCTTTATCGGCCATGACCTCATCGCCTTCCTGAAGTAGAGACAGGATCCCTGGTTCTCTTGTTATCTCCTTGTCAGATATCGAACCTGAATACAGGTCACTGACAAATGTACCAGACCTGAGGGAGAGATGCCAGCTAGGCCCTTAAAGGTGGTGTTCCCTTTGTAGTGGGAGTAGATCTAATCTAATATTGCTCTAGTGAGTGGGGAAAGTGCTTTGGAAACAAGGAGGCATGAGCTCCAGTGATGTGTAGATAGTTTGCCCAGGTTACACAGACCCTGCTTACGGCTGACTGTGACACATCAAAGCTCACTGCAATCCTGTTCATGAAAAGCTTGGCTAACATCCCAAAGAAACAGGAAAATCTGGTCATTGACAGCCAGTTTAGAAATGCTAAACCCCTGCCTTACAACTTCCCCATCAGCTCGCCTTAGTCGCTGTGCCTGGATCCACTCTTCCATCTGCAGTGGGCTGTAGGGCCTTAAACACTGCTTTGAGTGTGTTGTAATCAGGACAGCCTGTGAAAAACATGACGTTCTTATCATCGCCCTGAAATCTTGGAAGGAGAGACGGCCTGGTTTGAAGACCTGCAGTTAATTCTTTGTTGCTCCTCCAGTGGTGGGGGCATTTCAACTTTATCATGATCTGGGTGTGGAGGGGCCGTCTCCTCACGGCAAGTGTAAGGAAAAGAAAATATTGAGGAGAGCATATTTTAAACTAGTGATCAGTCTCCAATCTGAAGCCATTCACTTGCAAAACAACGCTTTTCTCTTAAAAGTGGCAACAAACCTCATTCTGATTCTGAATCTGATTTGCCTCCAACATAAGCTGCTCTGGAAATCTGCTGTCACTGCCAACAATGTATTCGTTTTTTAAAAAAAAACTCTAAAAAGTTTTAAAGTACAAATACAATCACTCAAAGCAATAGCAATCAGATAATAATGATATTGCACTTTCATGGAACCCAGGGTAGAGGGAAAACTCTGTTCAGAGATACACTTGTCACTTACCTAAAATCATTGGAATTTACTTCAACCTGCAGGACATCCTCTTCACCAACTGCAGAATAAGAAGAAGACTTAGAATTAAACTGCATAGAAAAGTACCTTGTAGCTCCTCTGACAAAAGACCTCCTTGCAGGCCTCATAGTGCTATCAGTCCAGGCAAACAAAGCCGGAACAGCACCCTTTGTTGGGATCTGGCTGTGCATCCTCCCCAGCTCCTAGTGTGTTCCTGGTTTCTCTCTTCCATGTGTGTCTGTTGGTCAGCTGTTTGTCTCCTGTGTGTGTTTGTGGGCGTGGCTGGGCCCTACCTGGCAGGCACTTATCAGCTGGTGTTCCTGGAGTTCCTACACACCTGTCGTCAATCCTTCTATCAACTCCGTAGATTTAAACCTCGACTCATTTCTCCCTTCTGTTCACCCAAGTGGTAACTACTCGCCAAGGCTAGACTCTTGACTAGGTATAGTTTAGTGTTTTTTCCTGTCTGTTCAACGTCACCAAACGTGGGTCTTTTGTCCCAGGGGATACCTGCTAATGGAAACTCAGCCTACCAGCCTGTTTTGAGGTTTTGTATCACTCTGGCCTGCCTGCTGTCTGCTACCACCCTATCGGAGTCTTCAGTGCACTATCTGTTGTTTCTTCAATAAAACCCCTGTTTGGTGTCTCACCCTGTGTCTGATCCAGGATCTTTTATCGACACCCTTTCGCATGCCAACCAGAGTTTTCAAATAAAGACTGTGAACATACTTTGTATCCACGTGGATCTGTAACGTTAGATATTTAATGTTATTGTTTATAGCTATGTGCTTAAAGTAGTTTAGATTAGCAATGGTTATCATAAACAGGCAAAGGTCACCTCTTGTTTTCACTCTGTTTTAAGACACGGCTAGCCACAGGAGGACGTTAGCTAGCCAGGCTTGTCTAAAGAGCAACAACTTGCTTAACATTACTCACAAATCAGCCCCTCGCTCGTTCTAACATTAAAAAGAACCGGTTCATGGCTAACACCATAGCTATTTAGCCAGAATAACTAGCTGGCTTAGCTAGCTAGCTATTCTGGTTAGCTCTATGCTAGTTAACCTAAATATGGCTAGCGTAGTTTGCATCGCCATCTTACCTTGAAATGGCGACCAGGATCTCTTCTTATTTTGTGAATCCATTCACAGCAAAGTACAGGATCTCTGCGGACACGATGAAAGGTTTGACCTGTACAAGATTTCTTTCTTTTGGAAAAAATACATTTGGGAACACACCCCCACGGCCTCGTTTTGGTTTAAGATGGTGACGTAGGTGAATAAGGCGAATTGAACATTTACGCACTTACATCATTAAATCAGAAAACACCGCATTTCATCTTTCATGTCGATATAAAGATAACAATCAGCTGCTGTTAGGTCGCTCTTGAAGCTAGCTGCTGTTGACATGCTACATGAAGGTTTTCACAATCAGATGGAAATTTGGGATAAATTAAACGTTGGATGACCATACCTCTCAGTTAACAGCTTTCAGTTCTTGACCACAACTCGATGTCGTTACCTCGTTGGAGGAGGAAGGTAGCTCGCCAGCATCTTAATTTTGACCTGTCTACTTAAGACCTGGCCAAGCGCCCGCTTCCCCCGTTGACAAAAGGTCAGGTCACACCGCATCAGTCCCACTACTACTATAATGGTCAGAAATAGAAAACTGACACTGGGTCAGTGTGGCTCTAAATCAACAAAAGATTTGAGCTGTCATCACTGACTGGTTCTTGTGGTGATGAACTTGATGACCTACCAATAAGGTCTGGGGTGGCCACAGGGGGGCCAATGAGATTTCAGGGGTGGCCTGGGATTGGCATTGGGAATGAGTGGTCCGCCTTCCATCAGGATCCCAGTAGACTCCGCAGGTCCTTCTTCCCTCTCAGTGAAGTGGAGCAGTAGATGTCAGTAAGGAGCCTCCCATTAACATAACAGATTCTATAAATCTGCTCACCTTTTCACAGATACCAAACTCTCTTTCTCTTTCTCTATGTCTCTCAGAGAGGAAATCATTTCCCCAGCTGCAGTCGTACCGTGTCGTCTTCAGGTGAGTTGTTTCTCCAGCAGGTTCTCTGATCCTCAGACGTGAACCTAGATCCAGATCCAGTTCTCAGCATGGTTGGTAAAAAACAATGTAAGAATCTGCTCCAGACACGTCCTGATCCCCCAGGTACTGTGTGATGTAATTCTACATACATTTTATAAGCCTGGCTTTAAAGTCAGCTCACAGCTCTACGCTCTATAGCGTCCTCATTCTGAATCCTCAAAGCTGGAAGCTGGTACATATAACAGCCCATAGTGAATCATGTTTCAGTCCGTAGCGATTCATGTAGCAGCCGTAGTGATTCATACAGCAGTCCGTAGTGATTCATGTAGCAGCCGTAGTGATTCATACAGCAGTCCGTAGGGATTTATACAGCGTCCAGTAGGGATTCATACAGCGTCCGGTAGGGATTCATGTAGCACCCCGTAGTGATTCATGTAGCAGCCCGTAGTGATTCATACAGCAGCCCGTAGTGATTCATACAGCAGCCCGTAGTGATTCATGTAGCACCCCGTAGTGATTCATACAACAGCCCGTAGTGATTCATGTAGCAGGCCGTAGTGATTCATGTAGCAGGCCGTAGTGATTTATGTTTAAGACCGTAGTGTTTCATACAACAGCCCGTAGTGATTCATGTAGCAGGCTTTAGTGATTCATGTAGCAGGCCGTAGTGATTCATACAACAGCCCGTAGTGATTCATGTAGCAGCCCGTAGTGATTCATGTAGCAGGCCGTAGTGATTCATGTAGCACCCCGTAGTGATTCATGTAGCACCCCGTAGTGATTCATGTAGCACCCCGTAGTGATTCATGTAGCAGCCCGTAGTGATTCATGTAGCAGCCCGTAGTGATTCATGTAGCAGGTCGTAGTGATTCATGTAGCAGCCCGTAGTGATTCATGTAGCAATTCATATAGCAGCCCGTAGTGATTCATGTAGCAGCCCGTAGTGATTCATGTAGCAGTCCGTAGTGATTCATGTAGCAGCCCGTAGTGATTCATGTAGCAATTCATGTAGCAGCCCGTAGTGTTTCATACAACAGCCCGTAGTGATTCATGTAGCAGGCCGTAGTGATTTATGTTTAAGCCCGTAGTGTTTCATACAACAGCCCGTAGTGATTCATGTAGCAGGCCGTAGTGATTCATGTAGCAGCCCGTAGTGATTCATGTAGCAATTCATGTAGCAGCCCGTAGTGATTCATGTAGCAGCCCGTAGTGTTTCATACAACAGCCCGTGTAGCACCCCGTAGTGATTCATGTAGCACCCCGTAGTGATTCATGTAGCAGCCCGTAGTGATTCATGTAGCAGCCCGTAGTGATTCATGTAGCAGGTCGTAGTGATTCATGTAGAAGCCCGTAGTGATTCATGTAGCAATTCATATAGCAGCCCGTAGTGATTCATGTAGCAGCCCGTAGTGATTCATGTAGCAGCCCGTAGTGATTCATGTAGCAGCCCGTAGTGATTCATACAGCAGCCCGTTGTGATTCATACAACAGCCCGTAGTGATTCATGTAGCACCCCGTAGAGATTCATGTAGTAGGCCGTAGTGATTTATGTTTAAGCCCGTAGTGTTTCATACAACAGCCCGTAGTGATTCATGTAGCAGGCCGTAGTGATTTATGTTTAAGCCCGTAGTGTTTCATATAACAGCCCGTA
>NC_060172.1:4094360-4096221 GCF_021292245.1 Micropterus dolomieu | reverse complement strand
TTAAGACCTGGCCAAGCGCCCGCTTCCCCCGTTGACAAAAGGTCAGGTCACACCGCATCAGTCCCACTACTACTATAATGGTCAGAAATAGAAAACTGACACTGGGTCAGTGTGGCTCTAAATCAACAAAAGATTTGAGCTGTCATCACTGACTGGTTCTTGTGGTGATGAACTTGATGACCTACCAATAAGGTCTGGGGTGGCCACAGGGGGGCCAATGAGATTTCAGGGGTGGCCTGGGATTGGCATTGGGAATGAGTGGTCCGCCTTCCATCAGGATCCCAGTAGACTCCGCAGGTCCTTCTTCCCTCTCAGTGAAGTGGAGCAGTAGATGTCAGTAAGGAGCCTCCCATTAACATAACAGATTCTATAAATCTGCTCACCTTTTCACAGATACCAAACTCTCTTTCTCTTTCTCTATGTCTCTCAGAGAGGAAATCATTTCCCCAGCTGCAGTCGTACCGTGTCGTCTTCAGGTGAGTTTCTCTTGTTTAGGTTTTCAGTCTGTAGACGATCTTGTTCCACCTGAGCAGGTAAATCTGTCAGATCAGTGTGGTTTGAACAGTTAGAAACTTGTTCTGTATTTCCTGCTCTGTGACAAATGAACTGTTGTTTTAATGGAAATGTATTTTCTGCTTTATGGTTCGACTCCACTGGTATTTTTGTTTAGTTCACTCGCTTCTGGATCTTTTTTTTTGTTTCTTACACAAATACAGTTACAGCCTTTGTTACTTACTGAACCTGATCCTTTTCTCCAGCAGGTTCTCTGATCCTCAGACGTGAACCTAGATCCAGATCCAGTTCTCAGCATGGTTGGTAAAAAACAATGTAAGAATCTGCTCCAGACACGTCCTGATCCCCCAGGTACTGTGTGATCTAATTCTACATACATTTTATAAGCCTGGCTTTAAAGTCAGCTCACAGCTCTACGCTCTATAGCGTCCTCATTCTGAATCCTCAAAGCTGGAAGCTGGTACATATAACAGCCCATAGTGAATCATGTTTCAGTCCGTAGCGATTCATGTAGCAGCCGTAGTGATTCATACAGCAGTCCGTAGTGATTCATGTAGCAGCCGTAGTGATTCATACAGCAGTCCGTAGGGATTTATACAGCGTCCGGTAGGGATTCATACAGCGTCCGGTAGGGATTCATGTAGCAGCCCGTAGTGATTCATGTAGCAGCCCGTAGTGATTCATACAGCAGCCCGTAGTGATTTATACAGCACCCCGTAGTGTTTCATACAACAGCCCGTAGTGATTCATGTAGCAGGCTTTAGTGATTCATGTAGCAGGCCGTAGTGATTCATACAACAGCCCGTAGTGATTCATGTAGCAGCCCGTAGTGATTCATGTAGCAGGCTGTAGTGATTCATGTAGCACCCCGTAGTGATTCATGTAGCAGCCCGTAGTGATTCATGTAGCAGCCCGTAGTGATTCATGTAGCAGGTCGTAGTGATTCATGTAGAAGCCCGTAGTGATTCATGTAGCAATTCATATAGCAGCCCGTAGTGATTCATGTAGCAGCCCGTAGTGATTCATGTAGCAGTCCGTAGTGATTCATGTAGCAGCCCGTAGTGATTCATACAGCAGCCCGTAGTGATTCATGTAGCAGCCCGTAGTGATTCATGTAGCAGCCCGTAGTGATTCATACAGCAGCCCGTTGTGATTCATACAACAGCCCGTAGTGATTCATGTAGCACCCCGTAGTGATTCATGTAGCAGGCCGTAGTGATTTATGTTTAAGCCTGTAGTGTTTCATACAACAGCCTGTAGTGATTCATGTAGCAGGCCGTAGTGATTTATGTTTAAGCCCGTAGTGTTTCATACAACAGCCCGTAGTGATTCATGTAGCAGGCCGTAG
>NC_060172.1:4090499-4094260 GCF_021292245.1 Micropterus dolomieu | reverse complement strand
GATTTATGTTTAAGCCCGTAGTGTTTCATACAACAGCCCGTAGTGATTCATGTAGCAGGCCGTAGTGATTCATGTAGCAGGCCGTAGTGATTTATGTTTAAGCCCGTAGTGTTTCATACAACAGCCCGTAGTGATTCATGTAGCAGGCTGTAGTGATTCATGTAGCAGCCCGTAGTGATTCATGTAGCAGCCCGTAGTGTTTCATACAACAGCCCGTGTAGCAGCCTGTAGTGATTCATGTAGCAGCCTGTAGTGATTCATGTAGCAGCCCGTAGTGATTCATGTAGCAGCCCGTAGTGATTCATGTAGCAGCCCGTAGTGATTCATGCAGCAGGCCGTAGTGTTTCACACAACAGCCCGTAGTGTTTCATACAACAGCCCGTAGTGTTTCATACAACAGCCCGTAGTGATTTATGTAGCACCCCGTAGTGATTCATGAAGCAGCCCGTAGTGATTCATGAAGCAGCCCGTAGTGTTTCATACAACAGCCCGTAGTGTTTCATACAACAGCCCGTAGTGATTCATGTAGCTCCCCGTAGTGATTCATGAAGCAGCCCGTAGTGATTTATGTTTAAGCCCGTAGTGTTTCATACAACAGCCCGTAGTGATTCATGTTTCAGCCCGTAGTGATTCATATAGCAGCCCGTAGTGATTCATATAGCAGCCCGTAGTGATTCATGTTTCAGCCCGTAGTGATTCATGTAGCAGCCTGTATTGATTCATGTTTCAGCCCGTAGTGATTCATGTTTCAGCCCGTAGTGATTCATGTTTCAGCCCGTTGTGATTCATACAGCAGTCCGTAGGGATTCATGTAGCAGCCTGTATTGATTCATGTAGCAGCACGTAGTGATTCATGTTTCAGCCCGTAGTGATTCATACAGCAGTCCGTAGGGATTCATACAGCAGCCCGTAGTGATTCATGTAGCAGCCTGTATTGATTCATGTTTCAGCCCGTAGTGATTCATACAGCAGTCCGTAGGGATTCATGTAGAAGCCTGTATTGATTCATGTAGCAGCCCGTAGTGATTCATGTAGCAGACCAGCTGGCCCCGCATCTTCACACAGATCTTTCAGTGTAAATGTACATGCTCCGTATTTGTATAGCGCCTTTCTAGTCTTTTCGATCACTCAAAGCGCTTTTACACTACATCTGCATTCACCAGTCATACACTGAGCCTAAGTGCTCAAACGGAAACTAACATTCACACTCATTCATAAACGGGCAAATTGGGGTTCAGTATCTTGCCCAAGGACACTTCGACACGCAACCAGGGGGAGCCAGGGATTGAACCGCTGATCTTCAACTCGGCATTTAACACCATCATCCCGGACATCCTCAGCACCAAACTCACCCAGCTCACTGTGCCAGCCTCCACCTGTCAGTGGATCACAGACTTCCTGACTGACAGGAGTCAGCAGGTGAGGCTGGGAAACATCACATCCAGCACCTGGACTATCAGCACTGGTGCCCCCCAGGGGTGTGTGCTCTCCCCACTGCTTTTCTCCCTCTACACAAACGACTGCACCTCAGGAGACCCATCTGTCAAACTCCCGAAGTTTTCTGACTACACAACAGTCATCGGCCTCATCCGGGACGGTGATGAGTCGACCTACAGATGGGAGGTTGATCAGCTGGCTCTCTGATGCAGTCATAACAACCTGGAGCTTAACACGCTCAAAACTGTGAAGATGATCGTGGACTTCAGGAGGAGCCCCCCACTCTGCCCCCCATCACCATACTCAACAGCCCTGTGTCTGCTGTGGAATCCTTCAGGTTTCTGGGATCCACTATATCCCAGGACCTGAAGTGGGAGCCCAATACTGACACCATCATCAAGAAGGCTCAGCAGAGGATGTACTTCCTGCGTCAGCTCAGGAAGCTCAACCTGCCTAAGGAGCTGCTGATCCAGTTCTACACAGCCATCATCCAGTCTGTTCTCTGCACCTCCATCACTGTCTGGTTTGGATCTGCCACCAAAAAGGACAGGAGCAGACTACAACGTACAGTCAGGACTGCAGAAAAAATTATCGGGGCCAACCTGCCCTCCATTCAGGACTTATACACTGCTCAAAAAAATAAAGAGAACACTTAAACAACACAATGTAACTCCAACTCAGTCACACTCCACTTAGGAAGCAACACTGATTGACAATCAATCAGGTTCTGCAGGTGGTGACCACAAACCACTTCTCAGTTCCTGTGCTTCCTGGCTGATGTTTTGGCAGTGCTTTCACTGTAGTGGTAGCATGAGACGGAGTCTACAACCCACACAACCCACACAAGTGGCTCAGGTAGTGCAGCTCATCCAGGATGGCACATCAATGCGAGCTGTGGCAAGAAGGTTTGCTGTGTTTGTCAGCGTAGTGTCCAGAGCACTGAGGCGCTACCAGGAGACAGGCCAGTACATCAGGAGACGTGGAGGAGGCCGTAGGGCGACAACCCAACCCGATCTGCAGGCATTTCCTCTCGTCTGGGTCATTCCAGCAAACTGTAGCTGTTTCTGCTGGGATTTCCCAAGCAGTTTTTCAGGTGTGCGGTCCCAAGTACTTATTGCAGTCTCAGGCAGGATGGGCAGGTACAGACGATTTCCACTGAAACAAACCAAGCTTCTTACACAGTGGCTGCTTTCCCTCCAGACTCTCCATGGTGGAAACCATTAAAACACACAAAACCCTCATTTAAATACTGCCACCTCCATTGTGTTTGCTCCTGTTTGCATCTACGCAATAATTCTTAGTAAATCAACCATAACAGGTACTAAAATTGCACGTGCAATATTTTAGAATGCACACGCAATTTTATCGCGGATTGTCATTTATAACTCACTGTTTCTATAATCATATGATTATTAATGTATTTTGATCATTTACTGAAGTTTGATTATTTACAAGTTATGGCTTTGTGATTTTGAGCTTCTACTGAAAATGACGTTTTTAATTTACTGATTGTTAAAAAGAATTTTGTTTTAAAATCACTTTGGGTTCTTGTAGAAAGTTTCACAAATATATTTTTCACATGGGGGTAATCATGATGTCAGTTTGAATCGGATGGTAATTATTGAATAAATAAATACGCAGAATTGTTCAAGTTTCTAATAAATAATCTAATGTAGACCACTACTGACCTGTAGACCACAGTCTGACCTGTAGACCACTACTGACATGTAGACCACTACTGACTTGTACTACTGACCTGTAGACCACTACTGACCTGTAGACCACTACTGACATGTAGACCACAGTCTGACCTGTAGACCACTACTGACATGTAGACCACTACTGACTTGTACTACTGACCTGTAGACCACTACTGACTTGTACTACTGACCTGTAGACCCCTACTGACATGTAGACCACTACTGACCTGTACTACTGACATGTAGACCACAGTCTGACCTGTAGACCACTACTGACCTGTAGACCACTACTGACTTGTACTACTGACCTGTAGACCACTACTGACATGTAGACCACAGTCTGACCTGTAGACCACTACTGACCTGTAGACCACTACTGACATGTATACCACTACTGACTTGTACTACTGACTTGTAGACCACTACTGACCTGTAGACCACTACTGACCTGTACTACTGACCTGTAGACCACTACTGATATGTACTACTGACATGTAGACCACTACTGACCTGTACTACTGACCTGTAGACCACACCTGACCTGAAGACCACTACTGACCTGTACTACTGACCTGTAGACCCCTACTGACATGTAGACCACTACTGACCTGTACTACTGACATG
>NC_060172.1:4084913-4090399 GCF_021292245.1 Micropterus dolomieu | reverse complement strand
ACCACTACTGACATGTAGACCACAGTCTGACCTGTAGACCACTACTGACCTGTAGACCACTACTGACATGTATACCACTACTGACTTGTACTACTGACTTGTAGACCACTACTGACCTGTAGACCACTACTGACCTGTACTACTGACCTGTAGACCACTACTGATATGTACTACTGACATGTAGACCACTACTGACCTGTACTACTGACCTGTAGACCACACCTGACCTGAAGACCACTACTGACCTGTAGTACTGACCTGTAGACCACTACTGACCTGTAGACCACACTTGACCGGAAGACTACTACTGACCTGTACTACAGACCTGTAGACCACTACTGACATGTAGACCACAGTCTGACCTGTAGACCACTAAAGCCCTATAGACTGCTGGGACGTAGTTAATGGTGGCGTTTCATATGGACGCTAAAGGGTACTTTTAGTGCAAAATACTGTCATGCTGTCTGAAAGCGTCAGTTATGACGCCTTGAGATGAGAACGCTTTGGTTTAACACCAGTTTAGCAGTCAGAGTTTGTCCACCCTGAAAAGGTTAAATCTGAGAAGGTTAAACTCTCTTCAGAACTCTGAGAACTCTGGGAGGAAACTATGGAATAAATGGACATACTGTTTATTATTATTAATATTATTATTATGACCTCACTCTACTAAAGCAGACCACTACTGACCTGTACTACTGACCTGTAGACAACTACTGATATGTACTACTGACATGTAGACCACTACTGACCTGTACTACTGACCTGTGGACCACACCTGACCTGAAGACCACTACTGACCTGTACTACTGACATGTAGACCACTACTGACCTGTACTACTGACCTGTAGACCACTACTGACATGTAGACCACAGTCTGACCTGTAGACCACTACTGACATGTAGACCACTACTGACTTGTAGACCACTACTGACCTGTAGACCACAGCTGACCTGTAGACCACTACTGACCTGTACTACTGACATGTAGACCACTACTGACCTGTACTACTGACCTGTAGACCACACCTGACCTGAAGACCACTACTGACCTGTACTACTGACCTGTAGACCACTACTGATATGTACTACTGACATGTAGACCACTACTGACCTGTACTACTGACCTGTAGACCACACCTGACCTGAAGACCACTACTGACCTGTACTACTGACCTGTAGACCTCTACTGACATGTAGACCACTACTGACCTGTACTACTGACCTGTAGACCACAGTCTGACCTGTAGACCACTACTGACCTGTAGACCACTACTGACTTGTACTACTGATCTGTAGACCACTACTGACATGTAGACCACAGTCTGACCTGTAGACCACTACTGACCTGTAGACCACTACTGACCTGTAGACCACTACTGACATGTAGACCACTACTGACTTGTACTACTGACTTGTAGACCACTACTGACCTGTAGACCACTACTGACATGTAGACCACTACTGACCTGTACTACTGACCTGTAGACCACACCTGACCTGAAGACCACTACTGACCTGTACTACTGACCTGTAGACCACTACTGACCTGAAGACCACTACTGACCTGTACTACTGACATGTAGACCACTACTGACCTGTACTACTGACCTGTAGACCACTACTGACCTGAAGACCACTACTGACCTGTACTACTGACATGTAGACCACTACTGACCTGTACTACTGACCTGTAGACCACTACTGACCTGAAGACCACTACTGACCTGTACTACTGACATGTAGACCACTACTGACCTGTACTACTGACCTGTAGACCACACCTGACCTGAAGACCACTACTGACCTGTACTACTGACCTGTAGACCACTACTGACCTGTAGACCACTACTGACATGTAGACCACTACTGACCTGAACTACTGACCTGAAGACCACTACTGACCTGTACTACTGACCTGTAGACCACACCTGACCTGAAGACCACTACTGACCTGTACTACTGACCTGAACACCACTACTGACCTGAAGACCACTACTGACCTGTACTACTGACCTGTAGACCACACCTGACCTGAAGACCACTACTGACTGTACTACTGACATGTAGACCACTACTGACCTGTACTACTGACCTGTAGACCACACCTGACCTGAAGACCACTACTGACCTGTACTACTGACCTGTAGACCACTACTGACCTGTAGACCACTACTGACCTGTACTACTGACCTGTAGACAACTACTGATATGTACTACTGACATGTAGACCACTACTGACCTGTACTACTGACCTGTGGACCACACCTGACCTGAAGACCACTACTGACCTGTACTACTGACATGTAGACCACTACTGACCTGTACTACTGACCTGTAGACCACTACTGACATGTAGACCACAGTCTGACCTGTAGACCACAGTCTGACCTGTAGACCACTACTGACATGTAGACCACTACTGACTTGTAGACCACTACTGACCTGTACTACTGACCTGTAGACCACTACTGATATGTACTACTGACATGTAGACCACTACTGACCTGTACTACTGACCTGAAGACCACTACTGACCTGTACTACTGACATGTAGACCACTACTGACCTGTACTACTGACCTGTAGACCACACCTGACCTGAAGACCACTACTGACCTGTACTACTGACCTGTAGACCACACCTGACCTGAAGACCACTACTGACCTGTACTACTGACCTGTAGACCACTACTGACCTGTAGACCACTATTGACATGTAGACCACTACTGACCTGTACTACTGACCTGTAGACCACTACTGATATGTACTACTGACATGTAGACCACTACTGACCTGTACTACTGACCTGTAGACCACACCTGACCTGAAGACCACTACTGACCTGTACTACTGACCTGTAGACCACACCTGACCTGAAGACCACTACTGACCTGTACTACTGACCTGTAGACCACTACTGATATGTACTACTGACATGTAGACCACTACTGACCTGTACTACTGACCTGTAGACCACACCTGACCTGAAGACCACTACTGACCTGTATTACTGACATGTAGACCACTACTGACCTGTACTACTGACCTGTAGACCACACCTGACCTGAAGACCACTACTGACCTGTACTACTGACATGTAGACCACTACTGACCTGTACTACTGACCTGTAGACCACACCTGACCTGAAGACCACTACTGACCTGTAGTACTGACCTGTAGACCACTACTGACCTGTAGACCACACTTGACCGGAAGACTACTACTGACCTGTACTACAGACCTGTAGACCACTACTGACATGTAGACCACAGTCTGACCTGTAGACCACTAAAGCCCTATAGACTGCTGGGACGTAGTTAATGGTGGCGTTTCATATGGACGCTAAAGGGTACTTTTAGTGCAAAATACTGTCATGCTGTCTGAAAGCGTCAGTTATGACGCCTTGAGATGAGAACGCTTTGGTTTAACACCAGTTTAGCAGTCAGAGTTTGTCCACCCTGAAAAGGTTAAATCTGAGAAGGTTAAACTCTCTTCAGAACTCTGAGAACTCTGGGAGGAAACTATGGAATAAATGGACATACTGTTTATTATTATTAATATTATTATTATGACCTCACTCTACTAAAGCAGTTCACTTCAACAATCTGCAGGATTTGTTTCCCTCTAAACTTTAACGTTGACCCACTCTTTGAGTTCAGCTCACACAGATGTTATTATTAATCTTGTTAATTTGAGGAGTTTTAAAACATCAGTTTGGTCCTGAACTTTTTCAACTTCATCCGCTTTATTTATAATGAAACTTGAATGAATGCAAGAAATTTCAGAATTTATCCTGAGTTCTGATATTTATTATTATCCCTAGTTCTCAATCAATCAATCTAAATTTATTTACTTTACAATCCAAGTGGACACAGAGTGCTGTACAGTAAAACAATAAATGAATACTTAAAAGACACTAAAGACAAAGCTCACACGACGCATAAAATACAAATAAAAAAATACAATAAAATCAATACAACTAAAACAAGAAATGTCAACTTCAGTTTTCAAAGGCCAGAGAAAAGAGGTGGGTTTTAAGAAGAGACTTAAAAACAGACAGTGAAGATGCCCGTCTAATGTGCAGTACAGTATAGTAATCCTACCGAGTGGTAACAAAGGTGTGGATTACTGTTTACTTTATTTTGGCCAGGTGTCCCAGCTGAAAAAAGCTTCTTTTTACAACTGTCCTTATCTGTTTGTCGAGCTTAAGGTCAAAGTAGATTATAACCCCAAGGTTGGTGATTGTTGGCTTGAGGAACCCAGATCGACATGGGGGCTCCCAGTAGTGCCACCAAAAAGTTCTGCTCTAGATGTTCACTAAATTTGACTATGTTTTAGCTGCTGGTCTGAAGGTAAACTCACACAGTGAACTCTGCACATAGACTAATTTATTCTTTTATAACTTGTTTATTCCACATTTTTTATATTTATATATGTTTTTGTCTGGCAAAAAGTCACCAAAGCAAATTCCTTGTATGTGTAAAATCTGCTGCTCAGCTGCTCTGCAGAGGACAGAACAGGCAGCTGATGTTCTGTCCAATCCATTTTATTTATCTAGCGTATTTTTTTAAAAACAGGTCAAATATTTTTAAAAAACACACAAACCAATGGATCGGGTACAGTTCAAAAGCAACAACAGGAGACCACTCAGCTCTCATGCTGGATTAAAACCAGGGAGTAAAAGTGAGCTTTCAGACGGGATTTAAAAGTTTGGAGGGTGGGGGCCGTTTGGACCCGTGGAGCTCATTCCATAGTTTAGGGGCCACTGCTGAAAGAGCCCAGTCACCCCTGCTTTTTATCCTGGTTTTAGGGCCGACCAGCCGTGGACCGTGGATCCGTGGACATTAGTGACCTCGAGTGGTTGTAGACTTGTAAGAGGTCTGAGATATAACGAGAGGCCAAACCATTTAGTCTGTTTAAATGTACATGTTCTGATGGAGGGTGACGAGCGGGTTCTATTTAGAAAAACGTCTTTCCCTCTTTGAAAGGATCTGTGTGGAGCAGGAGACTCTCAAAGACAGAGTCTCAAATGTAACCTGATCCGTGCACACACACATTTAACAATCTGTAAGAAACACAGAAGAATGTCTCAAACGCTGTTAGACATTTGTACACTGATCTGTCAATATTAATCCTTCTTCAGGTGATGTGATGTGTGCATTTGTAAACTGATTTACTTTTGTAGATCATGTAAAACACATTTGTGTCCAGTCTGTGTCTAATACAGGGAACAAACTGCAGAACAACTACAGAGACTGTGACCAAAGGCAGGTTCGAAAAGGCTCCAAGAAATGACTGATTTTACACTGAGAATCAGTGTTCACAATAATAACAGCCTTTTATTTGCTGATGAACTGAACTGGCACTTGCAACGTGATGTGGATCAAGTGTTTAGATCCGTCAAGGCTCTGATGGAATTCCACCTCGAGTCGGGGAGGCTTAAAGTGAGATTTGCTCTGTTTTTACTGAAATCTGTTATCTGTCA
>NC_060172.1:4065473-4084813 GCF_021292245.1 Micropterus dolomieu | reverse complement strand
GTTCTATTTAGAAAAACGTCTTTCCCTCTTTGAAAGGATCTGTGTGGAGCAGGAGACTCTCAAAGACAGAGTCTCAAATGTAACCTGATCCGTGCACACACACATTTAACAATCTGTAAGAAACACAGAAGAATGTCTCAAACGCTGTTAGACATTTGTACACTGATCTGTCAATATTAATCCTTCTTCAGGTGATGTGATGTGTGCATTTGTAAACTGATTTACTTTTGTAGATCATGTAAAACACATTTGTGTCCAGTCTGTGTCTAATACAGGGAACAAACTGCAGAACAACTACAGAGACTGTGACCAAAGGCAGGTTCGAAAAGGCTCCAAGAAATGACTGATTTTACACTGAGAATCAGTGTTCACAATAATAACAGCCTTTTATTTGCTGATGAACTGAACTGGCACTTGCAACGTGATGTGGATCAAGTGTTTAGATCCGTCAAGGCTCTGATGGAATTCCACCTCGAGTCGGGGAGGCTTAAAGTGAGATTTGCTCTGTTTTTACTGAAATCTGTTATCTGTCAGTGACACTTTGTACCTGTTATTTATGTATTTATTTCAAATATAAGTAAAAAAGAAACAGAGAAGAAAATGCAATCAAATAAACAACTCAAAATTATTTGAATTTTTTTTGAAACTCTTGTCAATTTCCTTACATGTTCGAAAAGAAAAATACTAATTATATAATTAATCATTTAATCCCACCCGTGTCCACATCCCGTGTTCCTTAGCTTGAGGATGTATTCTCCTGCACACTTCCCTACAACATCTCTGTCAGACTACTGCCTTAAATACTGATGATTCTCATGAAACTGGTGTTTAAACTCCAAGATCTGGACCCGCTCAGTCCGTCTGTGCATGGGTGTTTGATCTTCTCACTCATAGAAACCCCAACACTGTCTATGGGAGGTTAACTCCGACTGTTGTTCGTTATGAAAAGACGAATGAGCGTTTGTTTACTTGCCAAACTTGTGATGGTCAATTAACATAATCATTTACGTCCTGCTGGCTGCCATCACCTTAATTATTACCGTTGGCTAGAAAGAGGTCACTGGTTTATTGTTGATGTAACCTTATTTAGTTATAACATTACACTGGTTTGAGAGTGGGGGATGTGTTGACTTACAAGAGTTTAAGCTGTCATTGATTGCATTGCACATTTCATGGTTGTGCTCTGTAAGTTAAAAACAGGTTACAGTTACAGAATTCCTTATAGCTCTGCAGTTTTATAAGCAACACGGTTTGAACGCAGCAGCTGATACAACTTTCGTAATAACCACGAGAGACTTGAGACTTGACTTGGACTCTAGCACAAAGACTTGACACTTGACTTGGACTTGGTCCAGTATCCAGTTGCAAAGTGTTGTACTGAAGCCCAGACTACTACGTTTGCTGATCAGATCCGGGGGAGATTAACTTTTAGAAGCCTTATGTTTAAATTTAACTATCTTTGTTTACCAGTGTATCTGTATCTTTGTCATCTGCACTTTTTGAACTCCAGTTCTGTTGGTTGACTATCAAACCTCAGAGCATAACAGCGACAGCTACCAGCAACACTTATTACAACATGTGATGTCTGTCCGACTTCAAGCCTCAGAAACAACCATCCACCGAGGATCCAGAAGAGTTTAAGAGGTGAATTTCAGTTTCAGAGTCTCATGAAACTTCAGAATGTCTTGTTTGGAGTCGGTTGACACTATCTGCTCCACAACCTGACGGACTCCACTCTCCAAAGCATGATAGTAGCGCTTCACCTCCTGCAGCTCAGACTGCAGTCGTTCCTCCACCTTGTGATGCTCCTGCTGAGCTTCACTCAGCTTCTTCTCGTACTTGGACGCCACAGCTTTTATTTTCTCCTCCAGTTTCTTCTGGTAGAACTCTCTGAGCTCTGCCTCTCTCTGATCCAGCATCTCCACCACCTGTTGGTAGGTGTAGTTGGAGTAAAACCCTCCTCCGTTGGCAGCCACCATCTGCTCCACCTTCTCCAGTAGATCCAGGACCTGTCTACGATCGTTGGTCTCATCATTGTTGAAGACATGATATCTGTTTCCTGCCTTCTTCAGGATCTCGCTCAAGGTCGCTCAAAGTCTGGTCCAGTTTGCTCATTCTGGGTGAAAAGAATGATGGTGTTCTTCCAGGCATCCTCCCCAAAGACCTCCTCCACCTGCCTGACAGCATTTTGTTCTTCATTGGTGAAGGGCCCCACCTTGATAGCCAGAAGGATGGCGTGGGGCCCCGGGGCCGACATGTTGATGCATTTGGCGATCTCTCTCTTCACTGTGTGGTCAGACTCTGAGGTGTCAAAGAGGCCGGGCGTGTCGACGACGGTCAGCTCTCTGCCGAAGACCAAACCTTTCTGCTTGCAGCACTGTCCGGTCACTGAGGAGAGAAAACACTGTTCAGGATGCAGCAACTGATCACACAGAGACATGAAGTCAGTGCAAGAAGCCTGAATCACATGATGACAACAACAGAGTTAAAAGTTTCAATCTGGTTTCCAATGGAATTATATTTATATTGAATGATTCTGCCTGACAAAATTTACTTCCAGTGCCACTGTTAGCGATGTGACACAATGAACTCATATCCACCCCAAATTTATGTTTGATACAGTTTCCCTTACTTAAGTGTGCTTGTGTGTGTGTGTGTGTGTGTGTGTTTAACTGTGTTTAACTGTGTTTAAGTTTGTTACCTGAGGACTGTCTGACTGCTGCACTGGAGGCATCTAGTCTCGTGTTTCCACTGGAGCTCTTTCCAGCTCCGGTCTTCCCAACAAGAACCAGCCTTAAGTCTGACACAGAACACAAAGCAAAGTGTGAAACATGGTTAATGTGCAGCTCCACTGGTGAAGTTAAGAATTTAAAGTAGAGACAATACAGCCCAAGCTGGAATGTACATGTAAATATAATGCTCATAATGTAGGAGGTTCAAAATAAGGTACAATCACTGTAATCATTGGGGCATCAGTCAGAATGCATGGTAGTAAGCTAGGAATCTTCAAAATTCCTCTAAACAAATTTAAATTTTTTCAAACCCAAAGTTTGCATTTGACAACAAATAATCAGTTGAGAAAAGACCACATCGGTGCACTATGTTGCCAAAAGATTTGGGTCCCCTGCCTTTCCGTGCACATGGAGGCCCAAGACATCCCATAAGGGCCGCAGACAGGACCAGAGAAGACGGCTGCTGTAGCACAGCTATGCAGTCATGCAGGTCCTGCGTGGGCGCACCAAATCCTTCGAAAGCCATCAAAAGGTTTTTTTCACAAACTCCCCTTTATTTAACCATTCTTACAACACATACACTGTCCTTTAAAAATCATGTCAAAAGAATATCAAAAACTGTTAAATTCAGTCTTTCCAACTTTAGACATATTAGACCATCAATCTCAAGCAATGCAGTCAGGATGTTTCTTCATTCAATGATCTTTTCTCATATTGAATACTGTTTCACAGACTGGTCACTTACAAATGTCACAACACTCAAGCCAATAGTCGCTCTTCAAACGAGCCTTAAAAATCTTTGATAGAAAACCATTTTCTTTTCATCACTGCTGAATCTTGCAGAAACATGACTTGCTAAGCTTTGAAAATTTATCGAAGTTTAAATTTGCCTGTGCTATATATAAGATCCTACATGGACTTGTTCGTAGAATTGAAAATAAGTGGTGTAACCAGGGCCTCCACGAGAGGTGATTGTATGGATCAATGATGACACGGCGGACGACAGCGCTGCTGTCACTTTGAAGTCTGGTCCTATTTTAGTTTTCATGAGAGCACTGAGGGAAACTGACCTTATATTGAACGCAGTGAGTGAACTTTTAGCTTTGGTCAGACTTGCTAACAGCTTGTAAACTGAAGCTCTCTGTGTTACCTGCTCTTGTAAAAATGCTACACATTGTTCTGCTGCTGTGTGCATTGCGTATCTTCAGACTCTCTTCGTCCACTGCACATAACACGTTACACTGTTTAGTCAACTAACCAGCATCTCTTCTTCCTTTTAAATCCAGCAGCTGTCAAATTAGTTGTAAAAGTGTCCAAACAGGAGAAACATTGCACACTGCTTTGTATTTATGTCAGTTGTTGGGCTCATTGCAGTTACTATCACTGTCTTGTAAAGACGTATTTGTTTTCATGCAATTGTGCATGGGCTCATTGCATTACCTATATAATATACAATATAATATCTTGATCATGCATACTTGCCACAGATGGTTTTCATATGTTTCCAGAAGGTACTGGATATTATTTTATTATTTATGCAAACAAATGGCAATTTCATTTGTAGTTTTCAATCTAAAACTTGTTGAAATGGTTTGAGAGTGTGTATAAGTATATTGTAATCTTTGCACATTTTTACAACACCGTGATAATGCTGATAACTGTGATCAGTTTCGTCACTATAATCATGATGTGATATTCATACCATTTCATCTCTACAACTAAAACAGCTTCAACTCTTCTGGGAAGGCTCTAAGTGTCAGTTAGGAGTTGTGTCAAGTTAGGGCTCTCTTCTACCATTTTTCTACCATTTTTATCCAAAACTATTGAACGGGCAGTCTTCAAACAGGTCTCAGAATTCCTCTCACGGAATGACCTCCTAGATCGGTAGGTAGAAAGGTTTTAAGAGTGGCCACTCTACTGAAACGGCTCTTTTGTCCGTAACAGAAGCCCTAAGGTCAGCTAAAGCTGCAGCCCAATCCTCAGTTGTTATCCTATTTGACCTATCAGCTGCCTTTGACACAGTCAACCACAGGATCCTGCTATCTGCACTCTCAGCAATGGGCATCTCGGGTAAAGCACTCCTGTAGTTCGAATCCTATCTCTCGGGGCGTTCCTACAATGTTTTGTGGCAGGGACAATTATCCTTCTCCCACTGCCTCTCCACAGTGCTAGGGCCCCCTCTCTTCTCAATCTACACCACCTCACTGGGGCCGATCATTCGCTCGCTTGGCTTCTCTTACCACTGCTACGCAGACGATACACAACTCTACCTATCCTTCCCGCCAGACAACCCCACCGTCTCGGCATGGATCACAGACTGTCTCTAGGACATATCTTCATGGATGAGGGCTTGCCACCTTCAATTAAACCTCTCTTAGACTGAAATCTTGGTCATTCAACCAGGGTGGTGAGAAACTTGGGTGTCATGATTGATGACCAGCTGTCCTTTTCAGACCATGTTGCTGCTGTCCCTCGGTCGTGCCACTTTGCTCTATACAACATCAGAAAGATCAGGCCCTTCCTCACTCAATACGCCACCCAGCTTCTGGTACAGGCCATGGTTATCTCTCGCCTTGACTACTGCAATGCCCTCCTAGAGGGTCTTCCAGCTTGTGCGGTGAAACCCCTACAAATGGTTCAGAACGCAGCAGCGCGTCTGGTTTTTAATCAGCCCAAAAGGACGCTTGTTACTCCATTACTCAGTGACCTCCACTGGCTCCCCGTGGCCTCCAGAATCAGGTTCAAGTCACTAATGCTTGCATACAGAGTGACTACTGGGTCTGCATCCATCTACCTAAACTCCATTATACAAGTTTACGTTCCTTCTCGGCCGCTACGCTCCTTCACCGAACGCCACTTGGCTGTGCCATCCCTTCACACAAAGAAATCCCAGTCTCATCTGTTCGCATCTGTGACACCACGATGGTGGAATGACCTACCACATGCCATCAGCGCAGGGACGTCCCTCTCTAATTTCAAGAAGCTCAAAGAAAACTCATCCCTTCCGAGAACACTTCCTCTTAAAACACCTCTAACTTGCACTTCCTGTGCTCTTCTTCTTCTATCCCCTACAATTACCTTGTATTGATTACACTTTTTCCCTATGTATTTACCCTATTGATGTGATATGTGCCATCAGCGCTTACTAGAATTTATTGCTGCTTTTATTATTGTGTATTGTCAGTTGTAGATCTTGTGCTGTATTTTATGCTCTGTTAATGATTGTATGTTGTTCCTCAAATGTATGTCGCTTTGGATAAAAGCGTCTGCCAAATGAGTAAATGTAAATGTCTATCAGGTTGGAGTCAGGACTCTGTGCAGGTCAGTCAAGTTCTCCACACCAAACTTACTCAACCAGGTCTTTATGGATCTTGCTTTGTACACTGGTGCGCAGTCATGTTGGAACAGGATGGGGCCAAAATGTTTTGGTATGCTGAAGCATTAACAGTTCCTTTCACTGGACCTAAGGGTACAAGCCCTGAAAAACAACCCCATACCATAACGCCCCTCCTCCAAACTTTACATTTGACAGTGCAGTGAGGCAAGTACCATTCTCCCGGCAACCGCCAAACGTTGTTACTCCAGAGAACCCGTCTCCACTGCTCTAGCGTCCAGCGTATTTTACACCGCTGCATCAGACACTTTGCATTGCACTTGGTGATGTAAGGCTTGCATGTAGCTGCTCGGCCGTGGAAACCCATTCCATGAAGCTCTCTATGCCCTGTTCTTGAGCTAATGTGCGCACTGTGCGCCTCTGCATGCGTTGACCCCACTCTGTGATTTTATGTGGCCGACTACTTCATGGCTGAGTTTCTGTTTTTCCCAATGGCTTCCACTTTGTTATAATACCACTAACAGCTGACCGTGGAATATTTAGTAGTGAGGAAATTTCACGAATGGACTTATTGCACAGGTGGCAACATATCACGATACCATGCTTGAATTCACTGAGCTCCTGAGAGCGACCCATTTTCACAACTGTTTGTAGAAGCAGTCTGCAGCCTGGGTGCTTGACTTTATACACCTGTGGCCATGGAGGTAATTGGAACTGAATTCAATGATTTGGAGGGGTGTCCTAAAACCTTTACAGTGTATACAGTGTAGTTCAATCAGAACTGCCGCCCCATGTGAAAGTCAAAAAGTGAGTGGAAGGGAGTAAATAAATTGTGAACATGTGAATTGTTGGGCTTCTGTAAATAACATCATAGAGTACGGTCTAGATCTGCTCTTTTATGAAAAGTGCTGTGAGATAACTGTTGCTGTGATTTGGCGCTATATAAATAAAATTGAATTGAAATTGAATTGAACTCAAACGGGTTAATGAGGAGGGATGAAAGGTGAAAACAAGAGCCAATCAGTGATGAGAAAAGAAAGGAAAGGGAGAGAGGTATAAAAAAGTGACACTGGTGGAATGAAGTGAATAAAAATAGAAATCAATTTGAGATTACTACAATGCTGCTTATACCAGAACTGTCAAACTGTCATGTCCTCAAATTAAATACGTAATTCAATCAATACATTTTGTACTGTGAGTCCCTTTTGATGTTCAACCTTTGTATACATATCACACTTAACAGTTTCTGTATACTAGAATTCCAAAAACTAGTGTTAATACCATATTGATCGAATATGAAACAATTACGTGGTCACTATCAGATATACAATATGATAACAATAAGTTGACAGGTCCAAAGTAAGAATGAATCTGAATGAAAGAGGAGAAGCGCCAGGTACAGAAGCTCTGTGCAACCCTGGGCAGGTTGTTGAGGATGACCATGTGATGAAAATAACAAGAAGTTCTCCAGCGTACACAACAACAGGTCGTTTTAACCAACCTCCTAATATGACTCATATAAGCGTATCCTAAATTAGCGCCCCTACTGGTGGTCTTTGTCCACAACTCCCAAAACAGCGATCTTGATCTCCATTTCCAACTGGACTTATAGTACGTTTCGGAAATAAGGGTCCACTCCACCAGGAGGAACACAGGATCCACTGCATCAGGAGGAACACAGGGCCAACTGCACCAGAAGGAACCAAGGATCCACTGCACCAGAAGGAACCCAGGACCCACTGCATCAGGAGGAACACAGGGCCCACTGCACCAGGAGGTACGCATGACACACTGCACCAGGAGGAACCTGGTCCCACTGCACCAGAAGGAACCCAGGACCCACTGCATCAGGAGGAACCCAGGACCCACTGCACCAGGAGAAACCTAGGACCTACTGAACCAGGAGAAACCTAGGACCTACTGCACGAGGAGGAACCCAGGACCCAGCACACCAGGAGGAACCCAGGGCCCACTGCACCAGGAGGAACTCAGGACCCACTGCACCAGGAGGAACCAAGAGCCCACTTAACCAGGAGGAACACATGATCCACTGCAACAGGAGGAACCTAGGACCCACTGCACCAGGAGGAACCAAGGACCCACTCCACCAACCCAGGACTCACTGCACAAGGAGGAACCTAGGACCGACTGCACCAGGAGGAAGCCAGGACCCACTGTACCAGGAGAAACCTAGGATCTACTGCACAAGGAGAAACCCAGGACTCACTACACTCGCAGATTTGACAATAGCTCTCAGCATTTTATCCCAGGACCTAACAGCAGTCAGGGTACCATTGGGTAGCAAGTGGAGCTCTGTGCAACCCTCAAAGGATATCGTATGGCTGTATTTCCAACAGCCAGGAGCACTAACGAACCAAGCGGTATTATCACCTTGAAAACAAGCTTGGACTCGCTTTGTCAAAATCTGTGTTCTGATTCTTGTTTCTTTTCTTTTCGTCTCATTCTGTGTTCCTATTTTATTTCTTCAGGCTTCTGTATCAGTTCTTTGTCTTGGTCCTTAGATGTGTTTACTATTTCTTCATGTTTGGTGTCACATTCCACCTGTCTGCTCTGTTTAGTTTAGTTCTGTGAGTTTTGTTTATTGGTCAGTTCATTATCTGTTATTTAGTCTTTGTTTTGGGTTTAAGTCCTGTCTGTTGTCTTGTGTCCAGTTTACTCCGTCTATTTTTGCATTTTGGTCTGATCCTGTATGTCTTGGCGTTTGTCTGTGGTGTTCTGTTATCTTGTCTACTTTATCCAATCAGTTATTAGCTTGGTCCATGTTTTCTGTTTTGGGGTTTTGTTCCTTGTCTTGTGTTTCCTGTTTTTATCCTCATTTATTCCATTGTTTATTTGCATGTTCAGTTTTTTTCACTTAGTACCAGTTCTGTCTCGTATCTTGGTTTAGTCCTGCATTTTAGTTCTGTGTCTTAGTTAAGGTCTTTTTATTTACTCTTGGTTCTGTGTTTGCATTATTTTGGCTTTGTGTGCTCTGTGTTCTGTATAATCCTAGTTTTCAGTCTGTCTTTTCCATGTCCTCCTCTTTGTATGTTTTTGAGCGTATGTTCAGTGTTGGTGTCAAGTTACACTTTTTGTCAGGGTGCTGTCTGTTCCCCTGTCTCACCTGTAGATTCCTGTTGGTCCATTGTAGTTTGTCGTGCTCTGTCTCATATGATGTCCTCTGCCTGTTCGTTTCCCCCCGCTTGTTCTCGTCATGTGGATTTTGCCTTTTGGATAGTCTGTTTGGATTGTTTATTATTTTGGTTTGCTTGGACTCAGCCGCTTTTAGTAAGTGTGCTCGCTTTTTGTTGTTAAATAAATCATTTGAACTGTACCTGCTCCGCTCTGTGTCCTGCATTTGGGTCCTCAACCTTTCAACTACACACCAAACTCTGACATCCTTACTGTCAGAACCATAGACTGTATATAAGAAGTGGACGTCATTGTGACGTCACTCGTTGGTTTGTGGACTTGTCTTGAGTTTGGCCAATAGGTGATTTTTTTGCAACCAGCAGCACGGGATTTGACCATATTTGGACAAGACGGTGGAGCTAATGGCCGTGTGTGGAGCTAGCTAGCTTGCTTAGCTTGGTGCATCTGTAATTCACATTAACTGTCCTGTTTGACAGGGCTAATAACTTTGTCTAGCGAACAACAGGCTTAAAACTAAATGTTGTCTCCAGAAAAATGAGCAGCCAACTCCTAATAAGCTTTTTCAGCGGCGCTGGTTAAATGTACACGGATACAGCGGATACAAGTCGCCCCTATCCTAATTGAAAGGTCGCCATGGTAGAGACTTGTCAATCAGCTTGTAGCCCCACCCTAAAGCCTCCCCTGCTTCCTGGTCTCTGTTCCTCTAAATGTGTGTCTAATCTGTGTGGCCCCCTCCAGCCAGCGACGTCACTACTCAGAGGGAGGCCCCTTCCTGCAGATCGGTTATAAAGGAGGCGAAGCTCCGGGGCCCCCTTTCCTCCGGTGCACAAGCGTTGAATCTTTTATATTTTTTGTTTTACTTTGCTTTTATGACCTTAACTGTAGCACTTTGAGATTTGCTTCAAATGTAAAGTGCACTACAAATAAAATGTATTGCTTTTATTTATTATTATTATTAAGTTCGTATTTTACCCACCAAACAGCTTCAGCAAAAGGAACGTGAGAGTCCCTGAGTTAGATTCAGAGTCTGCCTCCTTTTCTTCCTGCAGTCAGGATGCATTAATATTAATGAGCTTCACTGAGCGTTTGGAGGCAGCTGTGGGCGTTTGGAGGGCCGGACATGGCGCTCCCTCACAGGGGCCACATTTCAAGTTGATTGTGATTTATAAAGAGAACTTGCTTGCTTGAACTAGCTTTTGATCCAGTGGACCATGCAGTCCTTCTTGCACGCCTTGAGCATTTTGTAGGCATTCAAGGCTCCGCACTTAAATGGTTTAGCTCCTGTTTGACAAATAGCAGTTTCTCTGTCACAGTGGGTGACTTCGCCTCATCATCAGTTCCTCTCTATTGCAGGGTGCCCCAGGGTTCAATTCTTGGCCCCATCCTGTTCTCTTTATATACGTTGTCGTTAGGGGCTATAATAGACAACCTGTCATTTCATTGTTATGCAGATGACCTGCAAATCTATCTGCCTATGAAGCCTAATGACAGTGTTGCACTAAACTGCCTGCTTAATGGCATTAATGAACTTCCTTAATCTGAATGAAGGTAAAACTGAGTGTATTATCTTCAGTACTAAATGCATGTGAAACAATCCAGCTTTAAGTCTGGGAGCTTTGACTACATGCGCCAAGCAAACTGTCAAAAATCTGGGTGTGACATTCGACTGTAGCGTGAAATTTGACAAGCAGATTAGCAATGTTGTCAGAACGAGCTTCTTCCAACTTTGTCTCCTGGCTAAAGTTAAGGTTGCAACGCTCTTTATGTTGGTCTAAGTCAAACATCCATCTCGCGTCTTCAACTTGTGCTAAATGTTGCTGCTCGCTTTTTAACAATACATCTAGTAGTGCACACATCACTCCCGCTCTGTTTACACTGCACTGGCTCCCGGTGCGTTTTAGAATCAATTTCAAGATTTTATTGTTTTTTCAAAGCCTTAAATGGCCTACCCCGGAGTATTTTTCCGAGCTTTTAACTTTGGGTGGGCAAAACCGGCTGTTGCGGTCTTTGGATCAACGGGCTTTAGAAGTCCGGAGGTCGAGGTACAAACAGTGGGGCGATCGGGCCTTCGCACAATAATGCACAATAATCGCACAATAATGGATGTTGTTCATCTTAAATCAAAACTTATTTATTTAGAAAGGCTTTTAATGCAGCAAGGTGGTGCGGTGGTTAGCACTGTCGCCTCACAGCAAGAAGGTTGTGGGTTCAAACCCCGGTTGCCCCGGCCTTTCTGTGTGGAGTTTGCATGTTCTCCCCGTGTCTGTGTGGGTTCTCTCCGGGTGCTCCGGCTTCCTCCCACCATCCAAAGACATGCAGGCTAAGTTGATTGGTTACCCTAAATTGTCCTTAGGTGTGAGTGGTTGTGTGGCCCTGCGATGGACTGGCGACCTGTCCAGGGTGTATCCCGCTTTTCGCCCGATGTCAGCTCCAGCAACCCTGTCCGCAGGATAAGCAGTTGACGATGGATGGATGGCTTTTAATGCGCAGCAGTGGTTTAACAACTTCCCTCTTCTTCTGATGATTTTAGGTAACCTTATCTGGCTTACTGTTTTCTAGGCTTCATGTTTTTTCTTGTCTTTTATTGAATGCTGTGTTGTTTATTCTTGGTTGATGTAAAGCACTTTGGACACCTGTTGGTTGCTGTAAATGCTATATAAATAAATGTTGATTGATTGCTTACAGATGTGCGTATGCACGGTACGCCATTTTTGGCTTTTGGGTGCAAATACACTTTTAGTGAGGATTCTACGCACAGTTTTATAAATGAGAGCCCTGGTACTGAGACTCCCTGGCTCTGTGTTTACCATTCTAACAAGATAAGTGGATTGACTAGTTTCCCTTTCCGGTGCTTACTGGTAGCACATTTTTACTGCTCTCAGCTCAACCCAGTTAAATGTGTTAGATTCTTCATTACAGCAGCTAATTATCAGCTATTCATGTTTAGTTTTTCCTCTGCCTCAGATCCTTATTCCTACTTAAGTACAGAACTTGAGTAAATGTACTGAGTTTCTGTCCACGGTAAAGTGGCTGCAACAGGCAGAGAAAAAAAATTTAATCTAAAACCAGAACCCAGCAAAAGGCTTCCTGTCAGATCTTAAAGTACAGCCAGTACCAGGCTTCAAAGCTTCTTTCTCTGCAGGACGATCTCTCTGCTTCTCCCACAGCAAACAGGAAGTAGAAGCACTAACCACCATCACAATGAAGCACTTCGAGCGACTGGTCAAGAAATAAATCATTGGCTGCGTTTCCTGCGGCGACTGTCTCCCACCACCCATTCTCATCACCTTCTACAGAGCACTTGGCTCAGTGTGTGGATGTGTGTAGTGTAGAAGCACTTGACTACAAAGGCACTATACAAATACGGAGCAATCTGGTCATCTCGGGCATCCCAGAGCAGGCGGTCGAAGTCCTAGAGGAAAGCTATAAACAGCTGGCGCTCCCGGTTGACACCATGAAGAACATCGTCGCGAAGTTTGTACACTACACAAGCAGAAGGAACTGGTTAAAAGCAGCACCAACTTCAGCGTGAACGACCACGTTCCTCGAGAGATCCTGGACTGACACACGGTTCCTACACATGAGTAAAAATAATGCAGACATGTCTGAATGAAAACACAGATACCAAATTAAACGTGTTTTCTCCTTCACCGTTTGTTGTAAAGTCTCGCTCTCCGTCGGGTAACTCTCGTTTAAAAAATAGAATAAAATATAGGAAATGTTTATCGCAAGATCTGGCGACTCTGATGTCTACTAACTCTCAGGTCTCGAGCAGCAAGGTTCATTAGTTTTTATTTTGTTTTGGCTTTTTGTTTTGTTTTAATTAGATTTTAACGTGGGTTTGCTAGTTTAGTTTTTATTTTTGTAAAATGTTTCATTTTAGTGTAGTTTATATTAGTTTCAGTTTAGTTTTAGTCTTTGTCGCTGCACGATGCCAAGCTTAGTCCAGCTTAGTTTTTTCACAAAACATTAAAATAAACTACAATCAGAAATATTTGAGAAAAGGGACACCCTTTTTAAGCTATGTAAAGTTTGTACGTGGGGCCCAAACACTAAGCAAATATATATATTTAAAGTACTGACTCATTGTCTAAATAAATAGTACAAATAAAGGAAGCACGTGCTACATCTACAGTTTCATTTCTAACCTACATACAGAAAACCCTTAGAGCAAACTGCCCTAATCCTGCTACCCAGTGGGCCCAAGAAATTCATCTCCTCTGGTTAAACAGGTGAAAAACAATAAATGGAGGTGACAGCTAAGAAAATGGAAGATAGTGGAGGGCCCCCTTGGAGCCACAAACAACAGGTCCCTAGCACCCTGAAGGAAAGTCTGACTGGAAAGCAGTTCTATTAAAATCTAAATCTTTATTAATCAAAAACTAGATATTAAAACAAAGTCAGTGAGCCCATAAAACACACACTAGCTGACATGCAGTAAATATAATGACAGGAGACAGTTAACCCAGCGCAGGGGGAGCTCACAGGTCCGGCCACACCAACTGCCCCGCAAGTTCCCCCGGCTTCATATCCACTAGAAATGCAGGCTTATTAGGTCCTATGAAAGTTTCTTCACATCTAGTTTTCGTTATTTCGTTTGTCTTCTTTAACGGTTATAAGGTTGCCAGGAGTCGTGTCTCACTCGGTCTCAGTACAGTTGCCATCTAGTGGTAGAGAATCACAATTGCATTTTGTTTTTGAATTCAAAGTTAATATAGTGAACGTCACAGAGAAATAAAGATCATTTAAATGTTTACTTGCATTCGATGATATGATGTCGCGCACCTCATGAGCTGCGTTGGTGAAATCTACATGTAACCAATTTTTTAACACTATTTTGTAAATGTAAATGCTCCGTACTTACGCCTTTCTAGTCTTTTCAACCACTCAAAGCGCTTTTACACTACATCTGCATTCCACTGACTGCCTCGATTTCACTGGGTGGGCTTAAAGCAGACTACATGTAGCCTGTCCAAAGAAGACCTAAATCGTGGCTACAGATAGACCATGACAATAAAATGACACCTAATATCTTGTAGATATTATTGACATTGCAGAATAACAGGATATCAGCTATCTCTAACCCTAACCCTGGGCAAAAACTACAACTAATCACTTTTGATCATTTTGACTAAAAGTGAGCCACACACAGCCGGTCTGTCTGGGAGCTCTATCTTGGCTGCTCTTAGAACATGTGAAAGAAGTGAAACCAAACACTTTGTAATCACTGTTGACTTTGCTTACGCGATGGTGACGGTGAAATGACGGCTCCGGCTTGCTGGGTCCTGTCGAGCCGTGGCGTTCAGCTGTGAACAAACACTGCTACAACATATATAAGGTGGTTCACACGACATTCTGTAAAGAAAAGCTGCATTTATAAATGTCAGTAAAATGTTTCATCCAAATGTTTAAAATTACCGTTGATTGACATTTTACAGATCTCTGTGTAGACTGCCAAAGAACCAGACTCGCAACAACCTTTTCAGTTCCTACCTGGATTTTCATGTCCACCTCTTTATATCACCGAGGATTGACTTAATGAATCTGCAGCCTGAGTGGTCCAGAGGGGGTTTCTAATCCCTCTGTGCTTTCTGTCCTTCAGCTGAACATCCCAGGACGGACAGGAGGATCGTGCTGCTCGGTCTACCTGGAGATGGAAAAAGTGCATCAGGAAACACCATCCTGGGATCTCAGGTTCAGATCAGGCTGTGGCTTTAATGCAGTCAGTACAGAGACCGTCTCTGGGTCAGCCACAGTGGGGGGTCGTCAGGTCACAGTGGTGGACACTCCAGGATTCACTGGAAAAGTCCTGAGACCCAAAAAGCTGTACCTGGAGATCATGAAGTTGATAAAAGAGGCCAGTCCAGGACCACATGCCTTCGTCATCGTGGTGAAGATAGACAGGATCTCTGAAGCCAAAGTCAAACTGTTTGGGATTCTGCCAAAACTCTTCGGCAGGGATGTTGATAAGTATGTGATGGTCCTTTTCACTCATGGAGATAAACTAAAAGGCCAATCAATTGGTGATTTGTGCAATGAAAACAGATATGTAAAAAATCTGGTGGAAAAGTGTGGCGGTAGAATCTGTGTGCTTGATAACACAAACACAGGAAACAGGATGCAGGTCAATGAGCTTCTGGAGAAAATAGATGAGATGGTCACAGCTAATGGTGGCGTGCACTACACCTCAGAGAAGTTCAGGAAGGCTCAGACAGGCATGGTGAACATATCCATAATATGGGATGAAATTCGTGAAGATTTCATACGTCTGATCAGTGAATTAGATTGTCTTCACTGTGGGTATAAGAGGTTGGATTAGGGCTGTTCAAATCTCATGTCCCCATAACTATACACGCAGTATCTTGATATAGAACATTTTCTGTAAATGCAATGAAATATCATGAGTTAGGATACTGTCATTAAGGTGGGGTAGCTATTCTGGAGAAATCCAATACCATGACCACGATGTAGAGTGAAAAACAACACAGAAAGTAATGTAGTTTAGAAGCTGACGCTACTTGTTGCTACACATCAGAGCAGCAGCAGCAGCAGACCTGAGAGTATCTCAGCTCTGCTGCTGCTGCAGAGAACATCACAACAAACTACTGACACACATCATGGCTGGAATAGAGTTGTGTTCCTCGTCCAGAGAACAGACTTCTGTCTCTGATGTGAACTCCTCGTTTTTGCTTGCGTGGCCTGAGTCCTCCTGTTCAGTATTACCCAGTTCATAGTAAACTTCAGAATATGACAGGAAGGTGTGTGTTTGCGACAGAGCCAAATAAACAATAGATCCTATCGTCATATCGCACAGCCCTAGGCTGGAGGTGATGAATAGGTGTTGTATGAAGAGGTCCCACCGCCAGTGTAACACAGTTTATGTAGTAAATTTATTCTTTATTTATTATCCATGTATCTGTGGGGATTTATTGGCTTGAGAGTGCCCTCTCTCAGACGTAGCAGGTAAATGCTAACGCGCCTGAAACGTTGTTAGCTCATGAGACATGCATGAGTTGCTAAACACAGCGCTGTGTACAAATATCGTGTTACGCCTGTATATATGAACTACATGAACACGTGCACTGGAACGTATGGAGAGGCTGATACGACCAGTTGTGAGTGGGCTGTTGTACTTTTAAAGTGCTGTAGTGTTTAAGTAAGGACAAAATGCATCTTCTAAACTAGCTGTCATCGGTGCTAAAAGAACTCGCTGTTCTGTTCGCTGTGTGTGAACTGCCTAAGGCGAGCCGACTGGATGACAGACCAGAACACGTTCTGTTGCTGTCCAGATAAACGGCTGCATTGAGAGAAACACACAACACAGATCCGAGGGGTCGATTGAACCGGCCAGCTACAGTGAAGTGCAGCTGAGCGCGGTTCAGCAGCTGTCCTGAAAAGGGCATTCATAGACAACTTGTAACCAAATACGCTTTAGAGGAAATGTGCTGGCTGATGTTCAGGGTTAGAAAGTGTTCCTGCAGCTCACAGCAGGCAGAGTTCAGAGGGATGATTTTTGTGCTTCATGTGTTTAAATATTTAACCATTGGGTTGGTGCTCAGGCAACCGGATCAATACATTTATTATGAAGCAGTTGAACTTTACATCTTGTTATTCTGTTTGTTTGATTATATTGATTTCATATAAATAAACATGTATTTTTAATGAATTGTTGGATGTTTTGTCTTTTGATATTCAGGATTAGCTTTCTAATGATGTTCCAGCCCTGCATACCTGTACAGGGCAGAATGAGACAGCGCGACCCTTAAAACAACAAAACAACAACGAATAGATCAATAAAAAGTGGACGTCACTACCTCATACTGAATAAATCCTTTGTAAAATGCCTGGTGAAGCAGGGAGGAGAGTGTCTGAATGTTTACATAATGATGAAATATCAAAACAAATAAAAAGATTATCAGACAATATAGAACTTAGAATGACAGAGAGGAGGGAAAACTCATCCTTCGTTGTGGAAGAGAGGGAAATCTCCTTCTCTCTTGAAGACAGAAAGTATTTCCAGAAATTTTGAAGTATTCCTTCAGGTGAAATGTACACATTCATGCGTACAGCAGACTGTAAGTGGAGCTGTTGTCCAGCAGGTGGTGCTGCTGTCTGCTGGGACAGACTGTCCACCCTGAGACTTCAGCAGGAGATTTAGAGAAACAACAGACCTGCCTGAACGTCACACTTTACAGCAACAACAAGGTGACTTCACAGAGCTGATGTATGGGATTAATATCCCGCCATGATTCAAAACTGAAAATAAAGTTCTGAAAAGTTGAAACTAGTTTGAAAAGATTGAAAACTAAAATTTACAAGCTTGCAAAGTGTTAAAAAATATAAAATCTCTGCAAACATTACGTCGTTCAGAAATGCAACATTCTTTTTTAGGATGTTGTGCAATCGTTTTTTCAGAGTTTCAAATTTGTCACTGAACTCCCAGTGTGTAGTTTGTTTTCCAGGTTTGGAACCTTGTATGGTGATCTGAAAACTGGTGTGCCAACAGGTGAAAAAAAGTTTTGAAACTCTGAAAACTGAGGTTCGAAAGGGCGAAACTTTATTACATTACATTAGCACTCCTATTGCAGACAATTTTTTCAGAGCTGAGTTTCAACAGCCACTTTGCGGAGACACGCCCACACAGTTGTGAGCTTGCAACTCACATGATTGGTGGCAGCGTTGTCACGCAGCTCTGTTCTGAAACTCAGACTGAGCAAAAAGGAAGCTTCGCAACCTCCCAAGTGAGGGTCTGAAAAAAAAGGAGACAAAAAGCCTGGAGGCAGGGTATTCTGCTCATGGCCAAGGCTTTGCTGTCTGCTGAAGTACAGTCCAATCACAAGTCGTATTTTCTGGAAAGCTGGGATTGACAGATTGCTCCGCCAATGACGAAAGAGCACAAGATATGCAAACAGAATGCACAGCTCTCTGGGCCACAAGGCGGTTTGGCGGTCCCGTCTAGAGCTGCAAGAACCACGTCCATGGCTGGGAGAGAGGTGAAAAACTTTGTTAACAGTACCATGTAGTAACCTTTAACTTTAGCTAACTAAAAAGCTAGCTAATACCAGTGAATTTATTAGCATGCTTGTGATCATCTCTGTAGTCACTAGCTAACTGAGGCTGTGTTCGAAACTTTAAAGTAAAGTTATGGTGAATTTTCCTGAGCAAATTCATCACTCTCTTATTTGAAACTGCTGGCTAAGGATAAACGTAAATACAGTAAGATTGTTATTCATGTCGGCGGTAATGACTGAGGTCACTAAGATTAATGTTGTGTCGGTGTGTACATATGCTAAAACAATGTCGGACACCGTAGTTTTCTCTGGACCCCTGCCAAATCTGACCAGTGATGACATGTATAGCCGCATGTCGTCATTCCACTGCTGGTTGTCGAGGTGGTGTCCAGCAAACGATTTGTAGATCATTGGCAGACTTTCTAGGGAAGACCCGGTCTGATTCGGAGAGACGGCATCCATCTCTAAATGAACCCATGGATTCCAGGATTTAGAGTTCATCATAGCACAGAGAGAGCACTGGTGAAACTTACTAACGACCTCCTTATTGCATCAGACAAAGGACTTGTCTCTGTACTGGTTTTATTAGATCTTAGTGCTGCATTTGATACCATTGACCATCAGATCCTATTGCAGAGACTGGAACATTTCATTGGCATTAAAGGAACCACTCTAAGCTGGTTTAAGTCCTATTTATCAGATCGATTTCAGTTTGTACATGTTGACGATGAGTCCTCCATGCACGCCAAAGTTAGTCATGGAGTTCCACAAGGATCTGTCCTCGGACCAATCCTCTTCACTTTATATATGCTTCCTTTAGGCAATATTATCAGGAAACATTCCATAAGCTTTCATTGTTATGCAGATGATACTCAGTTATATCTATCAATCAAACCAGATGAAACTCATCAGTTAGCTAAATTTCAGATGTGCCTTCGGGATGTTAAAACCTGGATGACCTGTAATTTTCTAATGTTAAACTCAGATAAAACTGAAGTTATTGTTCTGGGGCCTAAGCACCTCCGTGACACATTATCTAAAGATATAGTTTCCCTTGATGGCATCGCCCTGGCCTCCAGCACCACTGTGAGGAATCTTGGAGTTATCTTT
>NC_060172.1:4062896-4065373 GCF_021292245.1 Micropterus dolomieu | reverse complement strand
ATACCATTGACCATCAGATCCTATTGCAGAGACTGGAACATTTCATTGGCATTAAAGGAACCACTCTAAGCTGGTTTAAGTCCTATTTATCAGATCGATTTCAGTTTGTACATGTTGACGATGAGTCCTCCATGCACGCCAAAGTTACTCATGGAGTTCCACAAGGATCTGTCCTCGGACCAATCCTCTTCACTTTATATATGCTTCCTTTAGGCAATATTATCAGGAAACATTCCATAAGCTTTCATTGTTATGCAGATGATACTCAGTTATATCTATCAATCAAACCAGATGAAACTCATCAGTTAGCTAAATTTCAGATGTGCCTTCGGGATGTTAAAACCTGGATGACCTGTAATTTTCTAATGTTAAACTCAGATAAAACTGAAGTTATTGTTCTGGGGCCTAAGCACCTCCGTGACACATTATCTAAAGACATAGTTTCCCTTGATGGCATCGCCCTGGCCTCCAGCACCACTGTGAGGAATCTTGGAGTTATCTTTGATCAGGACTTGTCCTTTAAAGGTTCAGTGTGACAGTTTAAGAGGCGTCTAGTGGTGAGGGTTGCAAATTGCTACCAACGGCTCACTGTGCATTCAGGTGCTTCTCGAATGGTCCCATTTCCAGAGTTGTGAAGTAATTCTTCCAACTTCAGTGTGTTCATGTGCTCTTTAAGTTTTAATGTGGAATCAACATGGACACAACTACAAAGATTTGTTGTATTAGCATTATCAGAGCATATAAAAAACACACATCTAGTTCTGACTACATGGACAGCAAACTTGCCGTTTTAACCATATTACAGATTACATATTTGCAAAATATGTATATGCTATACATACCTTTTCTCCATTAGGTTGTACATTATATCAGTTTAATTTCTAAATCCAACAGCAAAAAGGCTGTGAAAACTGTCAACACAGTCCCTTTTAAATAAATACATTTTAAAATCTTTATAAAATATAGGCTACTCCTGCAAAGTTTTTGTTATTTGTGTCTACTTATATATTTGTATACTGTTAATTGTCTGTATAATTATTTGTGTCCCATGTACACTTTATTCCTTTTTGCAACAAAGGAGGAAAAAACATTCTGATTATTCTGCCACCCCATGAATCCATCGTCAGTAGTAGAAGATAAGGTGGCCGACACGCTCCGTCGGCTCTGAGCTAAATAATACATGTGGTCCTCCATTTGTCCAAATTTCATTTCTCTTCTTACTTCTAACAAACCATACTAATACTCCTACTCCTACTATTACTACAACTACTACTCCTTCTTCCTGTACATATTAAGTACAAGGTTTGGGCTACTGTAGAAACATGCCATTTGGTTATCCAAATGAAATGTAACTGCCTTTGGGTCGTCTCTTTGGGGGAGTCGTAGCGTAAGCCGCTGTGTTGGTCTGCTGTTTTACCCTCCAGGTCACCGTGCATGTCACGTGACTGAAAACTATGAATACACCACTGAAAACATAGTTATGGAAATTATATTGCATTTCTGCCAACATATCCTCCTGAATATTACGCAGTGGACCTTTATCTCACATTAAACAATCTTCAAGGACTGCCTTTTTTCACCTTTGTAACAAACATCAGGAACTTCCTGTCTCGAAATGATGAGGAAAAACTAGTTGATGCTTTTTTGTTCCTTGTCTGGCACGTGTACCGACAGGAACCAGGAAAAGAGATCACATTTCTCCTGTTTTAGCATCTTTGCTTTGGCTTCCAGTAAAATCCAGAATAGAATTGAAAATCATTCTTCTTACCTACAAAGCTCTTAATGGTCAGGCACCATCTTATCTTAAAGAGCTCATAGTACCTTACTACCCCACCAGAGCACTGCGCTCCCAGAATGCACCTATGGTTCACAATGGCGTATCCAGAACATTTTTACTGGGGTGACCAAGATGGGACACAGAGCGAGTGTGGGGTAGTCATACCAGCAGAACCTTTCTCAACATGAAGAAATGTGTAAATATCACATTGCTTTGCTTCAGCATCTGCACATATGTATAATAACTGTATTCTAAAACTAATGTTAGCACTCAAATTGTTTGTCTTTAATATCAGACTGTTGTTTGATATTTGATTGTATTCCTGTTCTATTTTAACCTGTCACAGTTTCTGGGAACCTCTGGTAATTTTAACATAACGTCCATTTTTAAATCACTAATTATTTAGGAAAAGTCAGTTACACATGGACAAAGTCAGGTAGCCCCCGCTGAATGTTTCAATGCAGCTGTTGCCAAGCCGCCCTAATGTCCACAGAGTCAGTGTTTAAAAGCACAGCTATAGATTTTATGATGAGCTGAGGAAGAATCCACGATGTCCGGAGATAACATTGTGTCTGTTCTTACATCGATGACAGATGGATCATAAAGGCAGTCGTGTGACAGATCCTGTTTGAGTAACAAACTATTTCACTGTTTCTAAGAATGTCGGCAAATGAATGCGATCAGTATGTGCTTTGACATC
>NC_060172.1:4050957-4062796 GCF_021292245.1 Micropterus dolomieu | reverse complement strand
GTACCCTCGACGTGAACCCGAACTCTGGCTGTTGCTTGTGTCTGTCTCACCTCTTCTGGGCTGAAATGTCCACTTGGGCCTAAAAAGGGTGGGACCACAAGGGAGACATTTATTTCAGAGAGAGGGTCCTTGATGAGAAATCCTTTATCGGCCATGACCTCATCGCCTTCCTGAAGTAGAGACAGGATCCCTGGTTCTCTTGTTATCTCCTTGTCAGATATCGAACCTGAATACAGGTCACTGACAAATGTACCAGACCTGAGGGAGAGATGCCAGCTAGGCCCTTAAAGGTGGTGTTCCCTTTGTAGTGGGAGTAGATCTAATCTAATATTGCTCTAGTGAGTGGGGAAAGTGCTTTGGAAACAAGGAGGCATGAGCTCCAGTGATGTGTAGATAGTTTGCCCAGGTTACACAGACCCTGCTTACGGCTGACTGTGACACATCAAAGCTCACTGCAATCCTGTTCATGAAAAGCTTGGCTAACATCCCAAAGAAACAGGAAAATCTGGTCATTGACAGCCAGTTTAGAAATGCTAAACCCCTGCCTTACAACTTCCCCATCAGCTCGCCTTAGTCGCTGTGCCTGGATCCACTCTTCCATCTGCAGTGGGCTGTAGGGCCTTAAACACTGCTTTGAGTGTGTTGTAATCAGGACAGCCTGTGAAAAACCAACCCTTTCTCACTCCCCGACTCATCACATGTGGACACATGGTCAAGACCCATCGGCGTCAGTTTGTAACGTAGTGGGGATCCTTTTAGCGTCATAGTTCGACGCCGTGGGGGAAGCCATGTGGCGTCAGTTTTTGACAGTAAAGGTAGGTATATGATATTTAACAGAAAAGACTGAGTAAGGAGGTGGTTGGGGTGGACAGAGGGCCAGAACCCCGACTTTGAACCAGGAGACTCGTCAACATTAAAGGCGTTTCCCTGTGTAATCCCTGTGACGTCACAGGGATGAAAGCTAAACGCGCCTCATATAACGCTCGCCAAGCGGTGAGCTGCAGCACACAGCTCTCCTCTCCCTTCCAAACACTAGCTACCCTCCAGGCAGTCAGTGGACATAAAGTTGTTCCTGTGATGTAGAGACAGAGCTCAGTTAAAACTTTATGGATACAGATTAATAACTCACCGCTCTGAAACTCTCGCTCCAGTCCATGTTGCCAAGCTGGTCGGCAACATGTACAGCTGAACCCAAGCTGCCCTTCTATGCTTCTGATTGGCTAGTAGTCCTTAAATAGGAACTGAGCATGTGCAACTCCCAACAAAGATCATGTAGAGACAAGATGTATCACTCCATAGCTAAAACAAAGCCTTCAACACAGGGTGAAAAGAGGAGGTGATGTTTGAAAATTAAACCATGTAAACTTGTTCTGATACATCCTCTAAATAAGATTTTGAACCTGAAAATGAGCAGAATGCCACCTCTTTAAATTTTTTTATTTAAGTTTTCGCGAGTTACATAAATTGCGTAAGTAACGCAAGTGACGTAAATTAACTTACGTTTTAACTGACGTACGATGTTCTTTTAACCTAAACCATGATCTTTTCCTAACCTTAGCCAAATACTTTTTGTTGCCTAAACTTAACCAAATTGCAACATTTCACGACTTTAATAATGGGCTGTTTCAAAATGGCAATGTTTCAAAACGCTAGAGTTTTATTTTGAAAGTCTAACCAGACGTAGCATATTTATTGTTGCTAAGCATTAATAACTTGACCATAGAGCCTAAAGGTCTAAAAATGACGCTAAAAGGGTATGCGGGGCATTGAAAAGCGCGTCAAACATGATGTTCTTATCATCGCCCTGGAATCTTGGAAACAGAAACTGCTTGGTTTGAAGATTTGCAATTAACTCTGCTTGATCGTTGTGGGCTTCCTTAAGTTGCTCCTCCAGTGGAAGGGGCAGTTCAGCATAATCATGATTGGAGTGTGCAGGGGCCTCATGGCAAGTGCATGGAAAAGAAAATACTGCGGGACATATTTTTAGCATATTTTAAACTAGTGATCAATCTCCAATCTGAGGCCATTCTCTTGCAAAATAATGCTATTCTCTTAAAAGTGATATTGTATGTACCTGGCAATAAACATCATTCTGATTCTGAATCTGATTTCTCTAATGAGAAATGAGCCACTGAATAATGTACAGTCACACAAACTTCATGACTTTCACAAAGTGATTTCCACATATCCTTCACTATTGGAAAGTATCAGACCTGAATGCAGTTCTCGAGTATAATGTTTAAATATGCGGTAGGCCTATTAAGTTTTAGATGAGCAGTCGGTGGCGGAGCTGAACTCTCAGCACAGTCGGGGCGGAGCTTCATCACGGGGCCCACCTGCTACAAAGTCATTTATACTAAGCTTGTGCTCACACCAGAAGTGTCTCTCCGCTCCTCTCTGGAGAGAATACGCAGCCATTTTCAAAATAAAATACCCTGTGCAGACCCCCATCGTATATCAACAATAAACACAATTTTACTACATAGCCTACTTAGTCGTAGTAGAAGGTCAAAAAGCAAGCACTTATCACTAAATCAACAAAATCCAATCATCACTCCAGATCGCCCATCCACCCGAGTGGTCACTACTTGCCAAGGCCAAACTCTTGACTAGGTCCAGTTAAGTGTTTTTCCTGTCTGTTCAACATCAACGTTTTTTGTCCCAGAGGATACCTGCTTATGGAAGGTCAGCCTACCAGCCTGTTTTGAAGATCTGCTCCAGGATCTTTTGTCAATGCATAACAGAATGATCTGGCCACCACATGGATCCAGCGGACATGTAGCCAGAGCCAACCAAGAGCCAGAATATCCTCCACCAGGGAGTTCTGCTCAGACAACACGAGCATCTGATCCGGACTCTCTTGGACAGGCTAGCTATGAATGATTAGATGTCTCGTTTAACTGAACAAGTGTCCGCACTAACACGCTTAGTTCCACCAGCTCATCCAGCGCTGGAGCTCCCCCACCCCCAGTCGCCTCCTTAGAGGGAGTTTTATGTGCCTGACCCCGAAACTTTTTTGGTGAGTTTAACAGATGTTGAGGATTTTTGTTTCAGTGTTCAGTGTATTTTTCTTAACCTTTTCCTCAAATTAATCTAAGATACGGTACATTCTGCAGCTTTTAAGGAGGAGGGCGTTGACGTGGGCTGAGGTTGCAAATGCTAATCTGCCGCTTTTGTCTTTAACTTTTGAGCAGTTTTTTGCTGCACTTGAAGAAGACTTTGATCACCCTGACCACACGGGTGACGCAGCGAGGCAGCTGCTAGACCTCCAGCAGGGAGCGTGGAGTGTAGCTGATTACTCGATTAAGAGCATATACTGTGGAAAGAGAGGTAATTTCATCACTGTCCAGTTCACCCAAAAGATCAGGCTCCCTAGTAAGTGTGGGGGTACAGGCCAGCCAGAGACCTAATCCCACTTCTCAGCTAACTCAAATGGAGCACTTTGTTGCCCTCTCCAAACTACCTACAGCTAGAGAGACGGCTAGTTAGACTCCTAGTTAGCAATGTTTTCCGCCTACATGGTATCCCGATGGACATAGTGTGCGACAGAGGCCCTCAGTTTGTGTCTCTGCTGTGGAAAGCCTTTTGCCTGGCCCTGGGGGTCACTGTCTCTCTCTCTTCTGGTTTCCACCCCCAGACCAATGGACAAGCAAAGAGAGGCAATGAGGACCTGGACTCAGCCCTGGTCACTAACCCGTCCACCTGGAGTGCTCACCTGGCATGGATCAATTATGTCCACCACACCCTGTCCATCATCACCACAGGTATGTCCCTCTTTGAGGCCTCACTAGGTTATCTTCCTCCTCTGTTCCCTTCTGAGGAGAGGGACCTAGCCCTACCTTCGGTTCAGCACTATCTGCAATACTACCGCAAGGCTTAGAGGGCCACCCGGGCCGCACTGCTACATTTCACAAGGAACAATCGTGGCATAGGGGACCACCATCAGATCCCCGCTCCTTCTGTCCCCCACCTTCTGTCTTTGAAAAGCATTCCTCTAAAGACAGACTCTAGAAAACTATCACCCCCGTTTATTAATAATAATAATAATGCATCTTATTTAATGGCGCCTTTCATAACACCCAAGGTCACCTTAAAAACAATATAGAGATCACTGCATAAAACAATACACACAACAAACAAGCCGCATATAGATAAATTACATTAAAAACTCAGTACAACATGTTATTAAAGAGCTTGTATAAAAAGATGTGTCTTAAGACACGTTTTAAAAGTCAACAAGCAGTCGCTATTGCGAACATCAAAGGGAAGAGAGTTCCATAGGCGGGGGGCAGCATAACTAAAACTAGAACTGGAGAAATGTGCTCAGTATAAGGAGTTCTAGAAAGACCAAGAGCTGCAGAATTCTGAACTAACTGAAGCTTATGTAGCAATTTGGAGGGAATACCTGTGAAAAGAGCATTACAGTAGTCTATATGTGAAGTGACCAGTGCATAAATAAGAACTGCAGTATTATTATTTGAAAGAAAGGGGCGGAGATGGTTAATATTAAGTGGAATATACAAGTGGAAATATGCGATCCACGTGATGTTATTAATTTTAGCTTCAAAGGATAGTGTGCTATCCATGATGATACCCAAACTTTTAACCTGTGAAGGATAGATTACAGTATTGTCAATGTACAAAGAAAGACAATTAGATCTAGACAAAACAGATCGAGTGCCAATAAGCAAAGCCTCAGTTTTGTTGCCATTTACCTTCAAGAAGTTAGCAGAAAGCCAATCTTTAATTTCAGCTAAACAACTGGACAAAGATGGTGGTGGGAAAGAACCAGTGGGTTTGGCAGACAAGTAGAGTTGGGTGTCATCCGCATAACAGTGGAAATGAATCCCATATTTCCTCAAAATATAACCAAGAGGGAGCATGTAAATAATGAAAAGAAGCGGGCCCAAGACAGAACCCTGGGGAACACAAGTAGTGACTATAGATGTTCTTGATCGAAAACCTTTTAATTGAATATGCTGACTGCGTCCAGATAGATATGACATAAACCAAGACAAAGCAGTGCCAGTAATACCAATAGAGGCTAATCTGTCAAGAAGTATCTTATGTGAGACAGTATCAAAAGCAGCGCTCGAGTCTAGAAGGACAATTATTGATAAAAGCCCAGAGTCAGCTGCCAACAGTAGATCATTGGTTATTCTGACAAGAGCAGTCTCACTGCTATGGTGAGGACGAAAGCCGGATTGAAATTGTTCATACAAATTATTATTAGAAAGATGTTCATGAATTTGAACTGCAATACACTTTTCCACTACCTTAGAGATAAATGGTAAATTTGAAATTGGACGAAAATGATCAAAATTACATGGATCACCCACAGGTTTCTTAAGAATGGGAGTAATAATAGCAGATTTAAGAGATGAAGATACAGAACCAGAAACAAGTGAATCATGAACAAGTTTAGTAATCAATGGGGACAGGGCTGGTAAACAAGCTTTCACTAAAGGAGTAGGTAGAAGGTCTAACTGACAAGTCGAAGATTTAGATTTACCTATCAGACCCACTATCTCTGAAGTAGTTGGTAGTGTAAAGTTAGAGAAAACAGAGTGAGGAGGTGTGTAAGTGATAGATTGACAGGAGTCATTGTGAAGAGTACCAGTAAGTAGGCCTACTGTAATTGCTGATGTACCTTTACAACCTTAGATGCAAAAAAAGTCAAAAAACGATCACATAAGTCAGTCGAATCAGGTGGTTGAAGAATATGGTTTACCACCAAGAAAAGGGACCTGGAGTTCCCAGTGTACCTGGGAGGGAAACAGACAGAGAGACAGGGTTAGAGGTGACGGCGACAAAGCACAGGGTAAATGTGAAAAAACAAGAAACATGAAAGCCTGAACACGGAGGTGGCACCGGGTATGGAGCAATGACGATCAAGCGAGGATGGTGTGGAGAACCGCGGTTGAAATACAGGCAGGCATGAGGTGATTACTGGCAGGTGTGGCAGGCTGACGAGGTGGCTGATGAGATGCAGGTGCAGGTAGTTGGCTGGGCTCAGGAGCAGAGGGAGAGAGAGAGAGCACACAGGGGAGAAAACACAGGGAGGCAGGCAGGGAACAGAAAACCAAGGAAAAAGCAGAATAACTGATAAAAAGGAGAAAAAACCAGGACACTCACCGTCAGCTGGGCTGCCACCACAACAAAGGGGCCCAAGCACTGAGCCTTGGGGTACCCCTGTGGAGAGGCAGTGGGAGAAGGATAATTGTCCTTGCCACAAAACATTGTAGGAACGCCCCGAGAGGTAGGATTCGAACCACAGGAGTGCTTTACTCGAGATGCCCATTGCTGAGAGAGCGGATAGCAGGATCCTATGGTTGACTGTGTCAAAGGCAGCTGATAGGTCAAGCAGGATAAGAACTGAGGATTGGGCTGCAGCTTTAGCTGACCTTAGGACTTCTGTTACAGACAGAAGAGCCGTTTCAGTAGAGTGGGCACTCTTAAAACCAGACTGATATGGGTCTAGGAGGTCATTCCCTGAGAGGAATTCTGAGACCTGTTTGAATGCTGCCCGTTCAATAGTTTTGGATAAAAAAGGTAGAAAAGGTAAAAAAGGTATATATTTCCGACGTGGTATGTACACAATATCCGTGGGAAGATATGGACCTGACGGATGACCCAGTGTAGTTCAACCGCACCAGTAGCTCAGTGATCTTCATAGTTGATCCAAGTTCCAGAGGTACCACGAAGAACAGTCAGTAACCGGCAGGCAAACCGGCTACCGCAGAAAGCATCAACATGTACCAAAACCAACGTATAAACCTGCCGAATCAGCGTGGATACACAGGTCGGAGTGGCTCCTTAAAATAGTTTAAAACAGTTCATAGATGCATCCATGCATTCATAAGTGCAGGAAGCTTTAGAAGTACTAAACGTTTTAGAATTCCCTCCCTGAGCAGCTGCAGCTAATAGCGCCAGCGTTCACCCGGAAGTGTGAATGGCAGGCGAGAGAGTTGTTTATTGGTCCCTTTTGGGGTTAAGAGAGTGATTAATCGTGCTGCCCTGAGACTCAAACTACCCTGTTCCCTAAGGATACACCCCACTTTCCACGTTTCAGCCCGGCATTCACTATTAGGAGGATATTGGACGGCTCCTAGTGTGTTCCTGGTTTCTCCCTTCCCTTTGTGTCTGTTGGTCAGCTGTTTGTCTCCTGTGTGTGTTTGTGGGCGTGGCTGGGCCCTACCTGGCAGGCACTTATCAGCTGGTGTTCCTGGAGTTCCTACGCACCTGTCGTCAATCCCTCTATCAACCTCCATAGATTTCAACTCCGGCTCGTCGCTCCAGAATTCGCCTGATCGTCCGTTCACCCAAGTGGTAACTACTTGCCAAGGCCAAACTCTTGACTAGGTATCAACGTCATCTAACGTGGATTTTTTGTCCCAGGGGATACCTGCTTATGGAAGCTCAGCCTACCAGCCTGTTTTGTGGTTTTGGATCTCGCTCGCCTGCCTGCTGTCTGCTACCACCTTTCAGTGTAATCTGTTGTTTCTTCTATAAACCCTGTTTGTTTTCACTCTGTTTTAAGACACGGCTAGCCACGGGAGGACGTTAGCTAGCCAGGCTTGTCTAAAGAGCAACAACTTGCTTAACATTACTCACAAATCAGCCCCTCGCTCGTTCTAACATTAAAAAGAACCGGTTCATGGCAGATCCTTCTTCCCTCTCTAAGGAGCCTCCCATTAACATAACAGATTCTATAAATCTGCACACCTTTTCACAGATACCAAACTCTCTTTCTCTTTCTCTATGTCTCTCAGAGAGGAAATCATTTCCCCAGCTGCAGTCGTACCGTGTCGTCTTCAGGTGAGTTTCTCTTGTTTAGGTTTTCAGTCTGTAGACGATCTTGTTCCACCTGAGCAGGTAAATCTGTCAGATCAGTGTGGTTTGAACTGTTAGAAACTTGTTCTGTATTTCCTGCTCTGTGACAAATGAACTGTTGTTTTAATGGAAATGTATTTTCTGCTTTATGGTTCGACTCCACTGGTATTTTTGTTTAGTTCACTCATTTCTGGATCTTTTTTTTTGTTTCTTACTTTGATTTGTGTTACCAAACACATTTTTGAATTTTGAACACCGGTTACAAAATGACAGCTTTCATGCCCGCAGATTTTGCCTCAGTACCACCCTGCTGGGTCGTTACTTCTTTAGTCCTGTGACTGTGAGTGGAGACAACAGCCACACATTATCCAAACTAACACAACACCTTTCAATTGAATGCTAATACACTGTGTGTGCTGTGTGTGATAGAGTGTTAGTTACTATATATAGCTATACTAACCTCCACATATACACTCGCTACATGAACATCAACATACCTGTGGCACAAAGTTCAGTCTAGTTCCAGCTGTGTTCCATGTTACTGTGGTGAGTTCAGGAAGAGAGTCTCCACTGTTCTGGGGTTTAAACCATTTTCTTCATCTTTGTGGGCCTATCCACTATTTCTATTTTTATTTGATCAGTGGCTGATGAGACACCCATGCAGGGCCGTGCAGAGACCTTTGGAAGGGCAGGTGCTCAAAGTATAAAAGGGGCACATGGAACAAGGATTTAAATGGGACTGTTCTCAAAATATCGATAAAGAAATATATTATTATGTATTCCTTGATTATATGTGTATACAGATGCTGAAAAAGAAACACAGGGAATACCCAGATCTAGCTTTAAAACACGGTGGGCTGACATAACTTACAGGGAACAGTTGCTGTTGAGGGGTTGCTGGGGATGTTGCAGCTGCTGCTTTGGTTGCTGCTGATACTACTGGAGGTGATCTGTTACTAGAGATATTATAACAAATATAGGAGATATATAAGCTGATGAAACAAATATGTGACCATGACAAGATGTAAAGATTGCTGACAGTATTTGGGACAGACTCACTATGACTGACCTGCTGTAGCCGCTGCCAAGGCTGACTGCTACGAGAAAATAAGAGGGAGACGCTCACAGAGCTGCACACCGAGAGCTGCAGGGAGAGGAAATAAGATTCCAGGTTAACAAAAGTGTGGGAAATAATCTGGGAAGGAAACAGTACTGGGAGAAATGAGTCAAGGCAGAGGTAAGACAGAGACAAATCTATAGACAGGTGTGTGTGTGTGTGTGTGTGGTGTGTGTGTGTGTGTGTGTAGGCAATATAATGATTTTATATATTGCATTGTGAATCTGAGATATATATTGGATTTTGATTGACTGTATGTCTAATCATAAATCTAAAAATATGTGTGTGTTCTTTCTGTTGGCCCATAATAACCATGACAGAGCAACATTTACCTTTCACATTAACATTTCATACCTTTTTCTGAAATCTAATAGGGCCATTTCTTCTTCACTCTTTACTTTGATGTCAGGAATATTATTTATTTTATATTGACACTGACATTATTACATGTACTTCCAGTTATTTAGTTCATATAATAGGTTTGCTATCTATTCAAATACTGTTCTGATTTAAATGATCGTTTTAAAACGGGCTGATAAGTAGGCTATAATTCAGAGGAATAACTAATAAAACAGTTTTACCAAAGTTGTTATAATTATTTTAAGGCACACTACGTTTTTAATTAAGTTACTGTAATAATCCTAGTTGAAGTGAAAGGTTTTTAGTCAAATTATATAACCACAGAAGTGCTTTACTCGAGATGCCCATTGCTGAGAGAGCGGATAGCAGGATCCTGTGGTTGACTGTGTCAAAGGCAGCTGATAGGTCAAGCAGGATAAGAACTGAGGATTGGGCTGCAGCTTTAGCTGACCTTAGGACTTCTGTTACAGACAGAAGAGCCGTTTCAGTAGAGTGGGCACTCTTAAAACCAGACTGATATGGGTCTAGGAGGTCATTCCCTGAGAGGAATTCTGAGACCTGTTTGAATGCTGCCCGTTCAATAGTTTTGGATAAAAAAGGTAGAAAAGGTAAAAAAGGTATATATTTCCGACGTGGTATGTACACAATATCCGTGGGAAGATATGGAGCTGACGGAAGACACAAACGGAGCTGAGTAAGTTCCGCCGCCGAATACTGGAGCATAGACCATGCCACAGAATGGTATATAGCAGAAAGGGCGACCCAGATGTAGTTCAACCGCACCAGTAGCTCAGTGATCTTCATAGTTGATCCAAGTTCCAGAGGTACCACGAAGAACAGTCAGTAACCGGCAGGCAAACCGGCTACCGCAGAAAGCATCAACATGTACCAAAACCAACGTATAAACCTGCCGAATCAGCGTGGATACACAGGTCGGAGTGGCTCCTTAAAATAGTTTAAAACAGTTCATAGATGCATCCATGCATTCATAAAAAAAATACCAGACCTCACAACGCCCGTGAAACTTTTCTCCCTCAAACAGCAGAACTACAGAGCAACTTTTGTTTATCTGTGTGTAGAAGCAACGTTAGCTGTCGGCACAGTGTTAGTCAGCAGCTAAAATTACTTCTACTGGAGACACGCAGCAATATGCAACTACTGTGCTGCTCTCTTTGCGTCTTTCTTGTAAAATACATCCAACAACCCACAACAAGCACGTTGAGGTAAACCCCTCTTATCGGCGGGATCGCAGGTGTCCTGCAGGCAGAGCTGCTGAATCACTAATGGTGTGTGAACGGGAGGGCTCGAGGTCATCAGGTGGGTCATTATATTTACTGCGAAATTATTTTTACTAATAGTTTTATTCGGCAGGCCTTCACAAAAGGACCTTTTTAAAAATTAATTAATTAATTAAATTTGTCATTGACGAAAGGGCACTTTGGGCATCAAAGGGCAAAAGGGCAGGTGTTCAATCACCCATAGCACCCCCCCTCTGCACGTGCATGCACCCATGTGATGTCCACCACTCTCACTGCTCCTTCTGTTGTTACTCTCACACACACAAACACCTCTACATGCTTGCTGATTGTTTTATGTTTGTCTTTGAAAACTTTCCCTTGGCACTGTTAAATAAAGAGTTCAGAACACTGAACTGACAGACTGTGAGACTCAATCTCCAATGTTTCCTCATTCATATGTAAATCTCATCCATGTAAAATGCTGTTGAAAAAAAGGTAATAAATGCCAACAAGCCCTGTATGTTACGTAAGTCTTTATTGTTTCCGCCCCAAACATTACAAGAACCAACATACATTCCAGAGAAGAAGTCATATAGCAGCCCGTAGTGATTCATACTGCGGCCTGTAGTGATTCATGTAGCAGCCCGTAGTGATTCATACTGCGGCCTGTAGGGATTCATAGTGATTCATGTAGCAGCCCGTAGTGATTCATGTAGCAGCCCGTAGTGATTCATGTAGCAGCCCGTAGTGATTCATGTAGCAGCCCGTAGTGATTCATGTTTCAGCCCGTAGTGATTCATACAGCAGCCCGTAGTGATTCATACAGCAGCCCGTAGTGATTCATACAGCAGCCCGTAGTGATTCATGTAGCACCCCGTAGTGATTCATACAGCAGCACGTAGTGATTCATAGTGATTCATGTAGCAGCCCGTAGTAATTCATACAGCAGCACGTAGTGATTAATGTAGCAGCCCGTAGTGATTCATGTAGCAGCCCGTAGTGATTCAAACAGCAGCCCGTAGTAATTCATACAGCAGCACGTAGTGATTCATGTAGCAGCCCGTAGTGATTCATGTAGCAGCCCGTAGTGATTCAAACAGCAGCCCGTAGTGATTCATACAGCAGCACGTAGTGATTAATCTAGCAGCCTGTAGTGATTCATACTGCGTCCCGTAGTAATTCATACAGCAGCCTGTAGTGATTCATGTAGCAGCCCGTAGTGATTCATAGTGATTCATGTAGCAACCTGTAGTGATTCATGTAGCAGCCCGTAGTGATTCATGTAGCAGCC
>NC_060172.1:4042532-4050857 GCF_021292245.1 Micropterus dolomieu | reverse complement strand
AGCAGCCCGTAGTGATTCATACAGGAGCCCGTAGTAATTCATACAGGAGCACGTAGTGATTCATACAGGAGCACGTAGTGATTCATGTAGCAGCCGTAGTGATTCATGTAGCAGCCCGTAGTAATTCATTCAGCAGCCCGTAGTGATTCATACAGCAGCACGTAGTGATTAATCTAGCAGCATGTAGTGATTCATACTGCGTCCCGTAGTAATTCATACAGCAGCCTGTAGTGATTCATACTGCGGCCCGTAGTGATTCATGTAGCAGCCCGTAGTGATTCATAGTGAATCATGTAGCAGCCCATAGTGATTCATAGTGATTCATATAGCAGCCCGTAGTGATTCATGTAGCAGCCCGTAGTGATTCGTACTGCGGCCTGTAGTGATTCGTACTGCGGCCTGTAGTGATTCGTACTGCGGCCCGTAGTGATTCGTACTGCGGCCCGTAGTGATTCATGTAGCAGGCCGTAGTGATTAATTCTGCGGCCCGTAGTGATTCATACAGCGGCCCGTAGTGATTCATGTCGCAGCCCGTAGTGATTCATGTCGCAGCCCGTAGTGATTCATGTCGCAGCCCGTAGTGATTCATACAGCAGCCCGTAGTAATTCATACAGGAGCACGTAGTGATTCATACAGGAGCACGTAGTGATTCATGTAGCAGCCGTAGTGATTCATGTAGCAGCCCGTAGTGATTCATTCAGCAGCCCGTAGTGATTCATACAGCAGCACGTAGTGATTCATACAGCAGCCCGTAGTGATTCATGTAGCAGCCCGTAGTGATTAATCCAGCAGCCTGTAGTGATTCGTACTGCGGCCCGTAGTGATTCATGTAGCAGCCCATAGTGATTCATAGTGATTCATGTAGCAACCCGTAGTGATTCATGTAGCAGGCCGTAGTGATTCATAGTGATTCATGTAGCAACCCGTAGTGATTCATGTAGCAGGCCGTAGTGATTCATAGTGATTCATGTAGCAGGCCGTAGTGATTCATAGTGATTCATGTAGCGGCCCGTAGTGATTCATGTAGCGGCCCGTAGGGATTCATTCTGCGGCCCGTAGGGATTCATTGTAACAGCCCGTAGGGATTCATTCTGCGGCCCGTAGTGATTCATACAGCAGCCTGTAGTGATTCATACAGCAGCCCATCACGTAATACTCATCTGTCATCTATCATTGCTCTGTGTTTACTAGACAGAAAATCATTCAGGGTTATATTTCCACATATACAGTTAAAGCCTTTGCCACTTACTGAATCAAACCCTATTCTCCTGCAGGTTCTCTGATCCTCAGATATGAACCCAAATCCAGATCCAGATCTCACCATCATCCTGCTTGGAAAAGCAGGAGTTGGTAAAAGTGCTTCAGGAAACACCATTCTTGGAAGACCAGTGTTTGAGTCGCAGCTGTCCTATAAATCAGCTACAAAACAAATTCGTGAAGAAAGAGGAGAAGTGTTTGGGAAACAGATCTCAGTGGTTGACACTCCGGGAATATTAAACACAGAGGAGGAGCTTAAACAGTTCTGCCAGCAGCTCCTGCAGTCCTCCAGACGTTGTCTGTTCCTGGTGGTGATCAGAGTTGGACGGTTCACAGAGGAGGACCAGAAGGCTGTGAAGGCAGCTATGGGAGTCCTTGGGCCTCGGGGGATGAAAGCTACTTACCTGCTGTTCACTGGAGGTGATGCTTTAAAGGACATCAAGACACTGGAGGAGTTTATCTTTGAAGATGATGAAGGTACACTTCCAGATCTTGGTAAAATGTTTGCGGGGGCGTATCACCTCTTCAACAATGAGATTGATGATAAAGACCAAGTCAGAAAGCTGCTTCTGAAGTCAGGCCGCCTCAGGACCCAGATCCGACCTGATCCCCCAGGTACTGTGATCTCATTCTACATATATTTATTTTAGAAGTAAAGCCTGGATCTGGATGACGCTGATTTTATAAATTTTCTACACAAAGTTTAAAGTAGTTGCTGCTCTCAAACACTAAATGACTTCCAGCTGACCTGTTGAACTTTTAAACCCCCGTGTCCACTGGATGTGACTCTGAAGTGTTTCAGACTGAAGCAGTCTGTGTTGAGTGCTGTCAGTTTTCACACAGTAGTTCTGAGGAGATGAACTAACCTGTTCTCCTTTGATTCCAGCTGATGCTTCTAGAGACAGGAGGATCGTGCTGCTCGGTCTACCTGGAGGAGGGAAGACTTCATCAGGAAACACCATCCTGGGATCAGATCTGTTTGAATCAGCTGGTGGTTTTGATCCAGTCAGTACAGAGACCGTCTCTGGGTCAGCCACAGTGGGGGGTTGTAAGGTCACAGTGGTGAACACTCCAGGATTCACTGATATACTTCTGTCTAATAAACAGCTGTACCTGGAGGTCATGAAGTCTATAGTAGAGGCCAGTCCAGGACCACATGCCTTCATCATCGTGGTCAGACTGGGCAGAATCACAGCAGCAGACGTTAAACTGTTTGAGCTACTTCCTAAACTGTTTGACAGAAATGCTCTTCAGTACTCCATGGTGCTTTTCACTCATGAAGACCAACTAGGCAGTCGGTCTATTGATCAGGAGATCCAGTCCAACATAGATGTAAAAAATCTGGTCTCCATGTGTGGTGGTAGATACTGTGTGTTTAACAACAAAGCCAGCAGAAGCAGAGAGCAGGTTAGAAAGTTCCTGAACACAGTAGATGAGATGGTCACAGCTAATGGTGGACAGCACTACACCAATGACATGTTCAGGATGGCTGAGACCTTCTTTAAGGAACAGAGGAACCTGTCAGGAGAGACAGCAGGAGAGACAGGTCTGTCAGGTAAGCCAGTTCCATCAGGAGAGACAGGTCCATCAGGCAGCAGAGAAGGCAGAAATGTCTGGGAAAGATTTAAGCTTTATTTGCCACATAATGAAAAGGTCCCGATTTTAAGTGCTGCAGGGGCTGCAGAGGCTGCAGGGGCTGTAGGGGCCGCAGTAGCTGCAGGGGCCGCAGGGCTTGCACAGGCTGCAGGGCCTGCAGTTGCCGCAGGTGCTTCACGAGTTGCAGAGGCCGCTGGGGCTGCAGGGGCTGTAGGGGCTGCAGTAGCTTCAGGGGCCGCAGGGCTTGCACAGGCTGCAGGGCCTGCAGTTGCCGCAGGTGCTTCACGAGTTGCAGAGGCCGCTGGGGCTGCAGGGGCTGTAGGGGCTGCAGTAGCTGCAGGGGCCGCAGGGCTTGCACAGGCTGCAGGGCCTGCAGTTGCCGCAGGTGCTTCACGAGTTGCAGAGGCCGCTGGGGCTGCAGGGGCTGTAGGGGCTGCAGTAGCTTCAGGGGCCGCAGGGCTTGCACAGGCTGCAGGGCCTGCAGTTGCCGCAGGAGCTTCACGGGTTGCAGAGGCCGCTGGGGCTGCAGTGGCTGTAGGGGCCGCAGGGCTTGCACAGGTTGCAGGGCCTGCAGTTGCTGCAGGAGCTTCACGGGTTGTAGAGGCTGCAGAGGCTGCAGGGGCTGTAGGGGTCGCAGTAGCTGCAGGGGCCGCAGGGCTTGCACAGGCTGCAGGGCCTGCAGTTGCCGCAGGAGCTTCACGGGTTGCACAGGCTGCAGTGCCTGCAGTTGCTGCAGGAGCTTCACGGGTTGCAGAGGCCACAGGGGCTGCAGTGGCAGCACGGGCCAAAGGGCTTGCACAGGCTGCAGGGGCTGCAGTGCCTGCAGTTGCTGCAAGAGCTTCACAGGTTGCACAGGCTGCAGTGCCTGCATTTGCTGCAAGAGCTTCACGGGTTGCAGAGGCCATAGGGCCTGCAGTGGCTGCAGTGGCTGCACGGGCCAAAGGTCTTGTACAGGCTGCAGGGGCTGCAGTTTCTGGGGCCACAATTGCCGCAGTTGCCGCAGTGGCTGCATGGGTTGGCCGGGCTGTTGGGTCTGGAGAGTCTAAACGGGCTGCACAGGCAGCAGGGGCTGCAGGGTCTGGAGAGTCTAAGTAGGCTGCACAGGCAGCAGGGGCTGCAGGATCTGGAGGGTCTACACGGGCTGCACGGGCAGCAGGGGCTGCAGTGTTTGCAGTGGTTGTAGGGGCCGCAGTGGCTGTAGTGGCCGCAGGGGCTGCATGGGTTGCAGGGGCTGCAGTTGCCGCAGTTGCTGCAGTGGCTGCAGTGGTGGCATGGGTTGTAGGGTTCGCAGTGGCTGCAGTGGCTGCAGTGGCTGCATGGATTGCAGGGGCCACACTTGCCGCAGTGTCTGCAGTGGCCACAGTGGCCGCAGTGGCTGCATTGGTTGTGGGGGCTGTACGGGCTGCAGAAGCAACAGGGGCTGCAGGGGCAGCAGGGGCAGCAGTGGCTGCATCGGCTGCAGGGGCCGCAGTGGTTACCGGGGCTGCAGGGGCTGCCATGGCTGCAGGGGCTGCAGTTGCCACAGTGACCGCAGTGGCCACAGGGGCCGCAGTTGCTGCAGTGGCTTCAGAGGCTGCACGGGCTGCAGGGGCCACAGGGGCAGCAGTGGCTGCAGGGGCTGCAGGGGCCACAGTGGGCACACTGGCTGTGTGTTGGTTGACATAATAAAAGAAATGAAGACCTCCAAGCTTTAGAAGAACCCGGCACCTCAGTCAGACCAGTTCCTTCTTCAGATCCTCCTCCTGGAGCCCAGCAGGCCTCGGGGGGGGGGGTTAAACTGTTGGTGTGTAAAACATCATCACTGTGTTGTCATTTTAAACGTCTCTCAAATGTTCCTTAACTTTTCTTCTGTAACAGGTCGACCCTGAGCGTGTTCATTTCTGTTATTAAACAATTTATTTCCTTGTTTTCAGATGACAGGCTGTAGTTATGAGTTTTACGGTTTTGCTTTGACCTTTGACCTCTGGTGTGTTTGTGAAATCTGCTGCACTAAAGTCCTAAAGTACGGATTGTCATTTATAACTCACTGTCTCTATAATCGTATGATTATTAATGTATTTTGATCATTTACTGAAGTTTGATTATTTACAAGTTATGGCTTTGTGATTTTGAGCTTCTACTGAAAATTAAGTTTTTAATTTACTGATTGTTAAAAAGAGCATTTTGTTGTATCTTTAAAATCACTTTGGGGTCTTTTAGTAAGTTTCACAAATGTACTTTTCTCATGGGGGTAATCATGATGTCAGTTTGAATCATTGATGGTGAAGTCGGATGGTAATTATTGAATAAACAAATACGCAGAATTGTTCAAGTTTCTAATAAATAATTTGCTAACATGTGAAACATGATTCCTCAATCTGTTTCTGTCCAGTGTGGTCATCATGTGCCCAAACAGGTCAATTGCACACACTGACTCAGCAAAAGTTGTTTTGATCATTTTATTAGCAAACAAAAGGAGCTCAACTCCCAGAGGATTTTCCAAAGAAAAAAAGATTACAGTCCAAAACCAACTGAGAGTCCAAACAAAGACAATAACCAGGCAGGCAGTGAAACCGACCAAACATTACTCCAAGGGGCTGTGAGCCGATAATCCAAACAGGAACACGGGCGGAGCAGACTGACAAGCAGAGCAAAACCAGCACAGAATAAAACATAGAAGACATGCATTATAGAAACTGGAAACACAGGACCAGAAGATAGAACCAAAACATGAGGACAGGGGATGTGCTGCCCTTGCAATGCGATCTCTTGAGCAAAGCTAGACAGCCAGTTAACATTCAAAAGTCCTCCAATTAACACACAAGGCTTGACTTTTCTTGTATTTTACTGAAGTTGTTTCCTCTTTTGGTTTGTTTTGTAAAACTGAAACATTACTGAATAAGAATATATATCAGTACCCAAAACATGAACATATGCATACAGAGATTACATTTGATGCACATATCTATGTTAGTACACAATCCCTATCAAAGTGTAAAACAGGCACTGTAGCCTACTGTATGAGAACACAGTTCACCTACCACAACATCAAGTCACAAAACAATTAAAGAACAAGCTAGCTACTGCTGTGCTGCTAGCTAACAGAGCACATGTTTTACCAAAGCATAAAAAACGTTTCTAACATGACATTCCTTACAAATGCAAGTGATTGAAAATGATTTACACATTACTTACAGGCACATAGTCTCCAAGGCAGAAGCAGATCAGAAATACTTTCAGCAACATAAATCCAGCACTGTCTTTCTTGCCTGTCTGTGTTCAACTGAAGAGTGTGCTTCACTGAATTATTAACTCTGACCAGTAGAGGGCAGCACCCAGCATGAACCCCTGTAATTTAACCATTAAGATCAGTATTCAACTATTAACTTTAAAGAACGCACAGGGGATGAGCAGGATGGGGACGACAGAACTAGGCTAAACTCAAATCATAAATAAAAAAGGCTGAACAGAAGAAACACAAGACATGGAACCAAACTGTGACAGTTTCATTCTGTTGGTGGATTTGTCCGACGTGATTCTACAGCATTAATATTTTTGACATTATTTGCATATTAAATATCAATTTGAGAAAGTTTCATGAATGTTTATTTATAGACATGCCACATGGGCAATGTATTCCCCTCTTCATGGAGGAGGAATACATTGCTTAAACACATAGCTAAAATAATTATTATTTGGTCATCTATTAGCTGCGGCTGCGGTTTATGGGTAAGATGCTGCCTTCAAAACCGTTCAGGGTCAGTTTGAAGGCATCTTATGAGACAGGAAGAGATCGTTCGAGCCGTTTGGAACAGCACGTGATGCCTCACTGTGCTGTTAGACACCTCCTGAGTCAGCAGTTTAGCCCGTTTCCAACACAGCACCTGTGTGTTTTTCCACACTACCCACGTTGATTGTTGTCGGCTACCACCTCTGCTCAGCGGCTCTGCAGAGGACAGAACAGGTACCTGATGTTCAATTCCATTTATTTTGGGGCCACTGCTGAAAAAGAACCCCTTTGTTGACCTGAAGGGTCACCGGTTAGAGGGTCGAGGGTCGCCGGTTCGAATCCAGCTCGGACCAGAGTTGCGGAGCGTGGACAGGTGCCAGTTCACCTCCTGGGCACTGCCAAAGGTGAGTGGCAGCCGCCTCACTCTGACATCTCTCTGTGTTGCTGTGGGTCCTGTTTGTGCATGTGTGTGTTTTTCGGACCTGTGTGTAAAAATACTAACATAATAACAGAGTGAAAACATTGAGTTTCCCCTCACGGGATTAAATAAACTAATAACTACTGACCTGTAGACCACTACTGACATGTACTACTGACCTGTAGACCACTACTGACCTGTGGACCACTACTGACCTGTAGACCACTACTGACATGTACTACTGACCTGTAGACCACTACTGACCTGTGGACCACTACTGACCTGTAGACCACTACTGACCTGTGGACCACTACTGACCTGTAGACCACTACTGATATGTACTACTGACCTGTAGACCACTACTGACCTGTAGACCACTACTGACCTGTAGACCACTACTGACATGTACTACTGACCTGTGGACCCCTACTGACCTGTAGACCACACTCTGACCTAGAGACCACTACTGACCTGTGGACCCCTACTGACCTGTAGACCACACTCTGACCTAGAGACCACTACTGACCTGTAGACCACTACTGACCTGTAGACCACACTCTGACCTAGAGACCACTACTGACCTGTAGACCACTACTGATATGTACTACTGACCTGTGGACCCCTACTGACCTGTAGACCACACTCTGACCTAGAGACCACTACTGACCTGTAGACCACACTCTGACCTAGAGACCACTACTGATATGTACTACTGACCTGTAGACCACACTCTGACCTGTAGACCACTACTGACATGTACTACTGACCTGTGGACCCCTACTGACCTGTAGACCACACTCTGACCTAGAGACCACTACTGACCTGTAGACCCCAACTGATATGTACTACTAACCTGTGGACCACTACTGACCTGTAGACCCCAACTGATTTGTACTACTGACCTGTGGACCACTACTGACATGTACTACTGACCTGTGGACCACTACTGACATGTACTACTGACCTGTAGACCACTACTGACATGTACTACTGACCTAGAGACCACTACTGACCTGTAGACCACTACTGACATGTACTACTGACCTGTAGACCACTACTGACATGTACTACTGACCTGTAGACCACTACTGATATGTACTACTGACCTGTAGACCCCAACTGATATGTACTACTAACCTGTGGACCACTACTGACCTGTAGACCACACTCTGACCTAGAGACCACTACTGACCTGTAGACCACTACTGATATGTACTACTGACCTGTGGACCCCTACTGACCTGTAGACCACACTCTGACCTAGAGACCACTACTGACCTGTAGACCACTACTGATATGTACTACTGACCTGTGGACCACTACTGACCTGTAGACCACTACTGA
>NC_060172.1:4040237-4042432 GCF_021292245.1 Micropterus dolomieu | reverse complement strand
GTGGACCCCTACTGACCTGTAGACCACACTCTGACCTAGAGACCACTACTGACCTGTAGACCACTACTGATATGTACTACTGACCTGTGGACCCCTACTGACCTGTAGACCACACTCTGACCTAGAGACCACTACTGACCTGTAGACCACTACTGATATGTACTACTGACCTGTGGACCACTACTGACCTGTAGACCACTACTGATATATACTACTGACCTGTGGACCCCTACTGACCTGTGGACCACTACTGACCTGTAGACCCCAACTGATATGTACTACTGACCTGTGGACCCCTACTGACCTGTAGACCACACTCTGACCTGTAGACCACTACTGACCTGTAGACCACTACTGATATGTACTACTGACCTGTGGACCCCTACTGACCTGTAGACCACTACTGACCTGTAGACCACTACTGATATGTACTACTGACCTGTGGACCCCAACTGATATGTACTACTGACCTGTAGACCACTACTGATATGTACTACTGACCTGTGCGATCCTTCAAACAACAAAACTACAATAAATAGATCAATAAAAAGTGGACGTCACTTCTCCATAGAGAATAGAATCTACAGATTCAGCAGTGGGGGGAGAGTCTCTGTGTGAGTTTTTATTATGATGAAGTTTAAAAACACATAAAAAGATTATCAGACAATAAACAACTTAGAATGACAGAGAGGAGGGAAAACTCATCCTTCGTTGTGGAAGAGAGGGAAATCTCCTTCTCTCTTGAAGACAGAAAGTATTTCCAGAAATGTTGAAGTATTCCTTCAGGTGAAATGTACACATTCATGCGTACAGCAGACTGTAAGTGGAGCTGTTGTCCAGCAGGCGGTGCTGCTGTCTGCTGGGACAGACTGTCCACCATGAGACTTCAGCAGGAGATTTAGAGAAACAACAGACCTGCCTGAACGTCACACTTTACAGCAACAACAAGGTGACTTCACAGAGCTGATGACATGTTGGTGTTGGTGTTCCTCACCTTCAGATGGGTGGAGCCCAGTGTCTTCTGGGTAATGGAGTTTTAAAACAATTGTACATTAACAGAAGCATTGATCCCTCAGTAGCTACTGCTAGTACTACTGTTAGTACTACTGCTGCCTCTGTTACTACTAATGCTACTGCTACTGTTAGTAGTGCGGTCAATATTAGCCATACATAGTGAGTCCTGGCAGTCAGGTGATCGGCAGGTAGACTCACCTGGACGGCGATCTGTCTCTGAATATCACTGAACTGATACTAAACCCAACAACAGATACTACAGCTGCTGCAGACAGAGAGAGAATATGTAACCAGGACAGCTGAAACAGCTGAGAGACAAAACACAGCTGTAGTACTACTGGAGGGATATAACTACTGCAGTATTATAGGTACTGTAGGGATATAACTACTGCAGTATTAGTACTACTGTAGGAATATAACTACTGCAGTATTAGTACTACTGTAGGGATATAACTACTGCAGTATTATAGGTACTGTAGGGATATAACTACTGCAGTATTAGTACTACTGTAGGAATATAACTACTGCAGTATTAGTACTACTGTAGGGATATAACTACTGCAGTATTATAGGTACTGTAGGGATATAACTACTGCAGTATTAGTACTACTGTAGGAATATAACTACTGCAGTATTAGTACTACTGTAGGGATATAACTACTGCAGTATTATAGGTACTGTAGGGATATAACTACTGCAGTATTAGTACTACTGTAGGAATATAACTACTGCAGTATTAGTACTACTGTAGGGATATAACTACTGCAGTATTATAGGTACTGTAGGGATATAAGTACTGCAGTATTATAGGTACTGTAGGGATATAAGTACTGCAGTATTAGTACTACTGTAGGGATATAACTACTGCAGTATTATAGGTACTGTAGGGATATAAGTACTGCAGTATTATAGGTACTGTAGGGATATAAGTACTGCAGTATTATAGGTACTGTAGGGATATAACTACTGCAGTATTATAGGTACTGTAGGGATATAACTACTGCAGTATTAGTACTACTGTAGGAATATAACTACTGCAGTATTAGTACTACTGTAGGGATATAACTACTGCAGTATTATAGGTACTGTAGGGATATAACTACTGCAGTATTAGTACTACTGTAGGAATATAACTACTGCAGTATTAGTACTACTGTAGGGATATAACTACTGCAGTATTA
>NC_060172.1:4038561-4040200 GCF_021292245.1 Micropterus dolomieu | reverse complement strand
TAACTACTGCAGTATTAGTACTACTGTAGGAATATAACTACTGCAGTATTAGTACTACTGTAGGGATATAACTACTGCAGTATTATAGGTACTGTAGGGATATAACTACTGCAGTATTAGTACTACTGTAGGGATATAACTACTGCAGTATTAGTACTACTGTAGGGATATAACTACTGCAGTATTATAGGTACTGTAGGGATATAAGTATTGCAGTATTATAGGTACTGTAGGGATATAAGTACTGCAGTATTATAGGTACTGTAGGGATATAACTACTGCAGTATTATAGGTACTGTAGGGATATAACTACTGCAGTATTATAGGTACTGTAGGGATATAAGTACTGCAGTATTATAGGTACTGTAGGGATATAAGTACTGCAGCATTCCTGCTGCTGACAGAGAGGCAGAGCAGTGAGGGGGAGGAGAGAGAGAGACAGAGGGAGGAGATAACGAGGGAGAGGAGGAGGAGAGTGTGTTAGAGTTCAGTCTGCACACAGCAGCTCTCAGTCTCTCTCTCTCTGTCAGGATGGAAACGTTTGGCTATAGATTATTGATTTTTGTGTTTCTGCTGCCGATCAACTGTTTACACTCAGTTTACATCTCTGACAGCTCAGGTGAGACACTAACTCTTACTACTACTACTACTGCTGCTGGTATTACTACAACAGGTACTACTACTACTACTGCTGCTGGTATTACTACAACAGGTACTACTACTACTACTGCTGCTGGTATTACTACAACAGGTACTACTACTACTACTGCTGCTGGTATTACTACAACAGGTACTACTACTACTACTGCTGCTGGTATTACTACAACAGGTACTACTACTACTACTGCTGGTATTACTACAACAGGTACTACTACTACTACTGCTGCTACTGCTACTGCTGCTACTGCTGGTATTACTACAACAGGTACTATTACTGCTGCTACTGCTACTGCTACTGCTGCTGGTATTACTACAACATGTACTACTACTGCTGCTACTGCTACTGCTACTGCTGCTGGTATTACTACAACAGGTACTACTACTACTACTGCTGCTGGTATTACTACAACAGGTACTACTACTACTACTGCTGCTGGTATTACTACAACAGGTACTACTACTACTACTGCTGGTATTACTACAACAGGTACTACTACTACTACTGCTGCTACTGCTACTGCTGCTACTGCTGGTATTACTACAACAGGTACTATTACTGCTGCTACTGCTACTGCTACTGCTGCTGGTATTACTACAACATGTACTACTACTGCTGCTACTGCTACTGCTACTGCTGCTGGTATTACTACAACAGGTACTACTACTGCTGCTACTGCTACTGCTGCTGGTATTACTACAACAGGTACTACTACTACTACTGCTGCTGGTATTACTACAACAGGTACTACTACTACTACTGCTGCTGGTATTACTACAACAGGTACTACTACTACTACTGCTGCTGGTATTACTACAACAGGTACTACTACTACTACTGCTGCTGGTATTACTACAACAGGTACTACTACTACTACTGCTGCTGGTATTACTACAACAGGTACTACTACTACTACTGCTGCTGGTATTACTACAACAGGTACTACTACTACTACTGCTGCTGGTATTACTACAACAGGTA
>NC_060172.1:4036219-4038461 GCF_021292245.1 Micropterus dolomieu | reverse complement strand
AGAATCGTTATTGTCACCTGAGAGTCGTTATTGTCACCTAAGATTTGTCAGAGTCACCCGAGAATCGTTATTGTCACCTGAGAGTCGTTATTGTCACCTGAGATTTGTTAGAGTCACCCGAGAATCGTTAGTGTCACCTGAGAGTCGTTAGTGTCACCTGAGAGTCGTTAGAGTCACCTGAGAGTCGTTATTGTCACCTGAGAGTCGTTATTGTCACCTGAGAGTCGTTAGTGTCACCTGAGAGTCGTTAGAGTCACCCGAGAATCGTTAGAGTCACCTGAGAGTCGTTATTGTCACCCGAGAGTCGTTAGAGTCACCCGAGAATCGTTAGAGTCACCTGAGAGTCATTATTGTCACCTGAGAGTCGTTATTGTCACCTGAGAGTCGTTAGTGTCACCTGAGATTCGTTAGAGTCACCCGAGAATCGTTAGAGTCACCTGAGAGTCGTTATTGTCACCTGAGAGTCGTTAGAGTCACCTGAGAGTCGTTATTGTCACCTGAGAGTCGTTAGTGTCACCTCAGAGTCGTTAGAGTCACCCGAGAATTGTTAGAGTCACCTGAGAGTCGTTAGATTCACCTGAGAGTCGTTAGAGTCACCCGAGAATCGTTAGAGTCACCCGAGAGTCGTTAGATTCACCTGAGAGTCGTTAGTGTCACCTGAGAGTCGTTAGTGTCACCTGAGAGTCGTTATTGTCACCTGAGATTTGTTAGAGTCACCTGAGAATCGTTATTGTCACCTGAGATTTGTTAGAGTCACCCGAGAATCATTAGTGTCACCTGAGAGTCGTTATTGTCACCTGAGATTTGTTAGAGTCACCTGAGAATCGTTATTGTCACCTGAGAGTCGTTATTGTCACCTGAGATTTGTTAGAGTCACCCGAGAATCGTTATTGTCACCTGAGAGTCGTTATTGTCACCTGAGATTTGTTAGAGTCACCCGAGAATCGTTATTGTCACCTGAGAGTCGTTATTGTCACCTGAGATTTGTTAGAGTCACCCGAGAATCGTTAGTGTCACCTGAGAGTCGTTAGAGTCACCTGAGAGTCGTTAGAGTCACCTGAGAGTCGTTAGAGTCACCTGAGATTTGTTAGAGTCACCCGAGAATCGTTAGTGTCACCTGAGAATCGTTAGTGTCACCTGAGAGTCGTTATTGTCACCTGAGAGTCGTTATTGTCACCTGAGATTTGTTAGTCACCCGAGAATCGTTATTGTCACCTGAGATTTGTTAGAGTCACCCGAGAATCGTTAGTGTCACCTGAGAGTCGTTATTGTCACCTGAGAGTCGTTAGAGTCACCCGAGAATCGTTATTGTCACCTGAGAGTCGTTATTGTCACCTGAGATTTGTTAGAGTCACCCGAGAATCGTTAGTGTCACCTGAGAATCGTTATTGTCACCTGAGATTTGTTAGAGTCACCTGAGAGTCGTTATTGTCACCTGAGAGTCGTTAGTGTCACCTGAGAGTCGTTATTGTCACCTGAGAGTCGTTAGTGTCACCCGAGAGTCGTTATTGTCACCTGAGAGTTGTTAGAGTCACCTGAGAGTCGTTAGTGTCACCTGAGAGTCGTTAGTGTCACCTGAGAGTCGTTATTGTCACCTGAGAGTCGTTAGTGTCACCTGAGAGTCGTTAGTGTCACCTGAGAGTCGTTAGAGTCACCCGAGAATCGTTAGAGTCACCCGAGAGTCGTTAGAGTCACCTGAGAGTCGTTAGTGTCACCTGAGAGTCGTTAGTGTCACCTGAGATTTGTTAGAGTCACCCGAGAATCGTTATTGTCACCCGAGAGTCGTTATTGTCACCTGAGAGTCGTTAGACTCACCCGAGAATCGTTAGAGTCACCCGAGAATCGTTAGAGTCACCTGAGAGTCATTATTGTCACCTGAGAGTCGTTATTGTCACCTGAGAGTCGTTATTGTCACCTGAGATTTGTTAGAGTCACCCGAGAATCGTTATTGTCACCTGAGATTTGTTAGAGTCACCTGAGAGTCGTTATTGTCACCTGAGAGTCGTTAGTGTCACCTGAGAGTCGTTATTGTCACCTGAGAGTCGTTAGTGTCACCTGAGAGTCGTTAGAGTCACCCGAGAATCGTTAGAGTCACCTGAGAGTCGTTAGTGTCACCTGAGAGTCGTTAGAGTCACCCGAGAATCGTTAGAGTCACCCGAGAATCGTTAGAGTCACCCGAGAGTCGTTATTGTCACCTGAGAGTCGTTATTGTCACCTGAGAGTCGTTAGTGTCACCTGAGAG